>NC_046167.1:79185178-79485178 GCF_011064425.1 Rattus rattus
ATGTCCGATTGCCAGACAAACCATGAGGTTTCCACATTCGGTACAACCTTACAGAACTTCTCACGGTGTCAGGGTGCGAGTGTCCACTGCAGGGCCCTGTGGTGTGAGGCACCTTCGTGTTGTAGTCATGTGTGTGTGTGCACACAAGTTTCTGCCCGTGTGCATTGTGTGGAGGCCAGAGGTAGATGTTGGGTATCTTTTGCCAAAGCTATCTACTTCATTTTTTGACACAGAGTCCCTTGCTGAACTCAGAATTTGCTGATACCATTAGAACAACTGGACCCCCTCTGCCCGAACCCCACCCCCACCCCGCCATGGCTGGGGTTACAGGCACACACCACTGAGCCCAGCTTCTAATGTGCGTGCCCGCTTGTGCACAAGCACTTTAGCTACTGAGCCATCTCCCCAGCCTGTCCCAGATGTTTTCAAAGGCACATTCCCAAGAATTACCCTCCTGTGCCCCACCACTGACAGATGAGAAGGAAAACACTGTCAAATCCAGTGAGGGGGAAAGACCCTTGCTATCTCTTGTGGAAAGTCAGCAGCCATTGAGGAGTCTCCAGACAAAAGAAAAATATGGGGTTTAGTAAAGGGCGGTAAGTGATCCAATCCATCAAACACAAAATACAAGTGCCACAAATCCCTGTGCGGTCCCACAAGGCGTCCGGAAGACCCACCATCCATCTTGAATGTCAGGGAAGAGCACACGGGACCAAGACAAGTGCTGTCACTGCTTCCTCTCACACGAGGTCTGATGGCCCACAGCGATCCTGCACGTACAGGGGTGGCCACTGCCTCCTGTGAGGCCCACAGGAAGGACATTATCAAGTCGGAGCCTGAGAAGGTCCGGACAGTGAAATGACCGGCTTTGCTGTTTCGTTTGACGAAACAAAGCCACTCTAAATTGCAGGCTCTCTAAGGGGACAAACACTCTTAGAGACCCAAAGGGGGAAGCAGACTTTAAATGTGCTATGTTTAACCTCGTTTAAAAAAAAAAATCAAAGAAAACACAAAACTCTTCACGAGGCCTGCGGGCTTTTAAAACCAGAACAGTTTACATGAAAATATGGATTTTGCTTTTTTACTTCTCTTTAAAAAGAAAGAGACAACGCTGTTAATAAGCAGAAGTACCCTTTAGACTTTAGACAGGGTCGGCCGCGTTACCTCCAGAGTTAGTCTCCGAAGGGCCGCCCCCTGCGCTCTAAATCATGACGTCATGATTGACAGGTCACACGGTGGGAGGCTTGCAGCCATTTGCCTTCTGCCTATGCGCTGGACTTTTATCAGTTAAAACAAACAAGTGAGATTTTTTTATTCGCATTCTTTAAAGAAATAAGATAATATTCAACCTCACGCGGGAGATGACTTTTTTGGTATTAATGAGTCCATTTGCGCTTTTTTAGGAATAGATAAAAAGGTTCATCTATAGGTAAGCTGAAAGGTAAGAGGTTCATCTGCAGCCCGACTCTCCCTAAAGACAAGCAGAATTAGAGAGAAGCAGTGTATTTATGGAAATTCAAATTTTTCCCTGTCAGGAGAATAAATCCAAAAAGATAAATTTTTAGCTTCCACATAAAATGAAGTTATAGTTCTTTGACAAATGATATTCTTTGTTGTCATGACAACGGAGCCTGCTAGAGGTGTGCATCGAGAAGCCTGCCCATAAATCAGATGTTTTAGGAAGGGGCTAAAGCAAACATTTCTAGACTGGTCCCTAGATATACTGCCAAAAATGTAATTATAGACATTTGTATCAGTCTACCGTATAGCGCGGCAGCTCCAATTTCACAAAATGTTAATTAAAAAATCTATTAAATCTCTGCCCCTTGGAGAGAAATTATTATCACACCTAAGGTTGGAAGTCAACGCAGCTCAGTGGCTGTGAAAATTGGGCCGGTGGAGTCAGAAAACGGTGCTGATCTCTACACAGTGTTGGGATGAGGGTTGATTAGATTCTGACTCCCCAGAGAAGAAGAAAGACTGGGGAATCTCATGATGCTTAGAACTCAAATAACATGGAGGAGTAATCAAAGATTTGAGGGCCGGACTAGGAGAGGAAAAAGCTGGAAGGCGGAAGTGAGCGCATCCGGCCCAGAAAGACGAACCATCAGCAGCTTCCGAGGAGGTCAGGAAAAATAGTAATTAGCTTAGAAGTCCGACTTTAGGGGATATTTTCTGAAGACCAAGGTCACAACATTCCACCCCAAGGTCACAGGCAGGTTGCCTGAGGGCACCTGTCCTCAGGCCTGTAACTTTCTTTTCCAAACGCAAGTTGTCCCGACAACACTTGAAAAACCACATTTCACACAAAACCTGGGTTGCTTCTCTTTGGAAATCGGGTGGTGTGAGAAGCAACCCCTGGATTCCAGACAACTGGAGCTGGAACTGAGGTCTGAAAAATGAGGCTCCACGCAGACAGGAGTGTCATTCACATCTCTGGGCCCCGGACTCAGTCCGGGCTCCAAGAAGAGGCAGGACGCAAGGCCGGAAGGATGGATGGATGCACGGGGCGTGGCCATCCCTGCTGGAAGGCTGCCCGGTCGGCTAAGCCACCTGCCTGCTGCTCCTAGCAGCCATTTTCTCTGTTGCTTTCCGCTGTGCTGCGAGGCAGACTATGTACATTACCTCCCCTTGTGAATTTCCACAGGATCTCCTCCTGCTGGCCCCGTGGGTAGGCCACTGAAGAGAGCAGCAGCTCTCTCACAGCCTTCAAAGACTGTTAGGTTCGGTCCCCCAAACTGGAGCTCCTTTAAAGTGTGTCCTCATCACACACGCAGCTAGAAGTGCGACTTATATAAAATGATCTTCCAAGGGCCCTGTGGTTCCTGGGATGACATAGGGGCTTTGGATCTTAGGGACTCCACCGTGTGAAGACACTCGGGTAGTGTGTGTGTTGACAATGGTCTCCGGAAAGATGTTTCCAACATTTATCCGTGGGACCTGTTACGGTGACCTATTCAGAAGGATGTTGCTCTAAAACTGTCCCTAAGCCCAATGACAAATCATCCCTAAAAGAGGAGGAGAAGACAAAGAGTCCCCAAGAAGATGACACGGACACAGAGCAGTGTTGTGACTATGAACGTGTCAGGGAATGCCAACAATTGGCAGCAGCGACCAGAAGCTCAGGGACGCCCTAGATCTTAGAAGAAGCCAACAGCACCAAGACCTCAAGTTCAGCTTCTGATGTCCACAATGGAGAAAGAAGTTTCTAAATGGTATCACCAAGACTGTGACCCTGGGCGATCAATTTGAGGGGACTGCTAGCTACCCATGTGTCAGAAAAGTTCCCCGCAAAACATTGTCCGATTGCCCTTTAAGCAGATTGGTTTCACCTGAGTTCTTAAAACTTTGCCGTTCCCATGACCTCTTAGCTGAGAACGTTCTCATTTCCACTCAAGTCTTTCTGACTGGGGTCCCGCACAGCCTCAGCCACGAACGGTCCCACATCACAGCCAAAGTGATTCAGCTGAGGGGTCACTGAGGCTTCATTCCCCTCATTTGAAGATGGCTTTGTTCTGTGCACGGAGCTCTGTGGTAGCTACATGTCACATATTGTCAGGTGGCTCATCAGACTAGCACCTATTTAGTTCTCCAGGTCACCGGACACCGTAGATATTCACCATCCCCTTTTATGGAAAAGACATCTCAGACACAGAGACTCAAGGCCCATGGTCAGAGGTTTCCTTTGTCTGGATGGCAGGACTCTGACTGGGGCAGAGATGGTGGCGACGGGAAGAGTGGAGTCTGCCTGTGCCTTCAGCACGGGGACCTGAAACAGTGGAGCTGGGTGGGACTGTGTGTGGGAAGTAAACACTTGGATATGGAGAGATGGCTCGGCAGTTGGGACCATTGGTTGCTCCTGTAAGAGGACCTGGGTTCAGTTCCCAGAACCCACAGAGTGACTCACAACCGTTTGTAACTTTCCTGATGCCTGATTCTGACACCTGCAGACACCAGAAACTCACATGGTGCACCGACCCACAGGCAGGCAAGATGCTCATGGACATAAATAGGCCAATCTGCTAAAACTGTCAATCAATGTACTTGGAGTTGATCTGCTCCATTTGCAAACAGCTGCACCAAGTACATACGAATGCTCTGGTCTGCACTTAGTTCTACACCTCAGGAAGTCGGTGTGGGATCAGTGAATGGACACATGGAAAGAAGAGGGTCAGAAGAGGAGCTTCACTCCCAAATGCAGGTGTCATGGAGAAAATGGACGGATTGGGGAGTGGGGAAAGTGGGAGAGGTTTGAGGGACATCAGAAAAGAAACGTGGGCTGGAGTTGAGGGAGAGTAAGCCATCTCAGCTAATCCAGAAAAGTGGATTAGCAGACACTCGGTTGGCAGACAATGGTGCATCTCTGGCCTCACGTGGACTCCTCCCAGGGAAATTGGTTGGCAGCTAGATGGGAGAACTTTCACTTACATATTGAAGAGGTTTAAACTCAGAAGCTGCTAGCACGCTTGGGAAACTCCATGTCAGATGTGGAGATTGCTAATCTCCATGGCCAGATGACCTCATCACAAGGTCAGCACTGGGGTACACAACCCAAAGAAACAGTGCTTGAACTGGGGTAGGAGGCACAGAGAAACAGTGCTAGGATCATAGATTTGACATTCCAAGCTCAGAGAAGCAGCCAAGAATGGAGTTATCACGAGCTTTCTTGGGAGTCTATGCAGGGCTGTCCGGAGTGTGAATGGCCTTATGGACTCTTTTAGGTCCCACTGGGTTCCCCCTGCCTCCCTCCAGTTTCCAGGGTGCCCTCTCTTTACACTCACACAACTGCAGAGGGTAAGAGTCTGTGGCTAACAACCAATAGTCAGGGTCCAGAATGATCTGAGTCTGTGTGTTTATCTCATTACAAAGCCGATCGTTCAGTTGGTGGAGGGTTCACTCAAAGCCCTAAGTTCCAGCACTAGCAGTGCATAAAGCAAGCATTGGGAAGTAGATACAGAAGATTAGGAGTTCAAGGTCACCTCCAGGTACATGGCATACTGGAGGCCAGTCTGAGCTACATGCGGTCCTTGAAGAAGAAGGAGGAGGGAGAAGAGGGAAGGAGAAGGAAGGACGAGGATGAGGAGGAAGAGGAAGAGGAAGAGGAAGAAAAGAATGGGAAGAAGAGGAAGAAGAGGAGGAAAAGGGGAAGAGGAAGAGGAGGCGGAAAAGGGAAAGAGGAAGAGGAGAAAGAGGAGGAGGAGAAGGAGAAAAAAGAGGAGGAAGAAGAGGAGGAGGAGAAGGGTAAGAGGAGGAAGAAGAGGAGGAGGAGAAAAAGAAGAGGAGGAAGAGGAGGAGGGGAAGAGGAGGAGGGGAAGAGGAAGAAGAGGAAGAGGAGGAGGAGGAAGAAGAAGGAGGAGGAGGATGAGGAAGAAGAAGGGGAGGAGGAGGGAAGGAAGAGGAGGAGGAGGAGGAGGAGGAGGAGGAAGAGGAGGAGGAGGAGGAGGAGGAGGAGGAGGAGGAGCACCAGAAAAGACACTGGCACATACTGGTTACAAATTCAGATGCCACAGCCAGTTGTTATCCTAGGGGCTTTGGAAAGTCATGAATTTCTGGGTTGGGGCTGTGTTTAATCCCTCAATCCCACCATTACAGTGTTGCATGCCCTGCCCATGACCAAGGCACGCTTGTGCACCTTTTCTGCCCTAGAGCCATACAGCTGTCCTATGGCAACACACAGCTTCTGTCAGGCAAGCACCCAGACGTAAAGACAAACCCCTAGCTAAGGACACCTCGAGAGGCAGCCTATATCCCACATCTATATGACTCAGATGGTCGGTCAGGTAGCACTGAGCCTAAAGGACACGGGCTCACAACAACCCTGATTTGGCATAAAGACTGTTTTGTTTGGCTGCTGGGGATTTAAAAAAAAATATCATGGGCCTAGAAAACGTCTAGAAACTGGGAAATCTCACACCAAATCCCAGATCTCCCTTCAGCTTGGAAAAAATTTGAATTTAGTTTCCCTAAGCCTGTATCCCAATACAGAAATTAGGGTTGGGGCTGGAATAACTCTGTCCTATGCACTGAACCAGGCTTTACCAGTCATCTACATATGCATGCCCAGGGTCTCTCCAAGTCCCTGAAGCTCTTTGAATCTACGGCCAACACTCGAGCATATAGAAAGCATTCGATCTAGTTTATAGACTCCGAGTGAGGCATTGCTTCTGTTTAAAACAATCCTCTGGAGGGAGTCTGCTGCAGAGCAGGGCAGGGTTATTGTCTAAGAAGATGTATAGCTCTGTTGTCCGTCTCTTTCACCCACCTGGCAAGGTATCGGTGATATATATCTCCATAGACACGCTCCTGAAAGAATACGAATCAATAGCAAGGCAGCTTCGATAGGAAACCCGTCTGACGAGAAACACACAGTGAAAGAAAGCACTTGTGGTTTCAGCACCGAGGCAAGCAAAACAGAGACATCTCTCAGTGTGCTAGCCATACCAGGGTATTGCTAGAGCTGTGGGTGGATACAGCTCAAAACTGGCATCTCAGTCAAATGGACGGCTTTTCCAAACTGCATGTGTGCTACGGAATGGCTTTGGTTGGAGCTCTTGTAAGCACTGAATTTGACGGTGGATCGCCGAAGGAAGCAGGGGTTCCCCAGCACACCCGGGACCAGTGGTCCAATACAGAAGATTCAGGTGCTGTCCTGAGGGCATGTGTGCTTTGCGTGAGACACAAGAGCTGTAGGTAACTAGCTCGTCTGTGAAGCAGAGCTCAGAGAAGTCAGCGTCTTCAACAGAAGAGCCTCAAGGGCATCTCTCACAGGTCCCAGTAACGGAACAACCATCTATCCCTTCTCCACGGAGGCTGAGCTCTCCTCAGGCCGCTTCAATGCCAGTAACTACGAGGGACAGGGAAAAGAGAGAAGGGCTATCCTGGGAAACAAGGATCTCCTCAGTCGACTCATTTGTGGCTCAAAAACTCTTCAACTGTCCTGGAGATACTGCCTGAGGGAAGGCCACCCAGTGGTTTAACCCGCTATGCCCCCATAGACTCTGTGGGGCTTTCCCAGTTTGCACTCTGAGCCTCCTACAGATCTCTCTGGCTTCCCACTCTCCACCTCCCGCAACTTTCTCACAGTGAAAACAAAATCCTAAGGGATCCAACTGTTATCTTGGTATCAGCCTCAAAGGTGTCCCGTTTTGCTCTTTGAAAGTATTCATTATCAGGTCAGCTGTAGTGGTTCATACCCTCCAATCCCAGCATGCTTGACGGGGAGGCTATGAGCTACAAGCTATCCTGGGCTTCAGAGTGAGACCAAAACAAAAACAAAAGGCAATAAAGAGTAAGAAATGCCCATTGTGTGTGCTCAGCAAATCTGTCTGCTCGGCTCAGCAAATCTGTCTACTCGGCCCATCACAGAGGCCCCGCCCCATCACGGAGGCCCCGCCCCATCACGGAGGCTCCTCCTCATCACAGAGGCTCCACCTCATTTCCGAGGCCCCCTGCTTTAACCTGCTCACTACAACCCCCAGAGGAACACTCCCCTAAAGAGAAAACAAGTGGGTGAGTTGGCCTCACAGAACTGAGGACGGGATTAAGAGGAGGAAGAGGAAAAGAGGGGTGAGGAGAAGAGGGAGAGGAAGACAATCTCTTAGTTGTTTCTCCAAGAGAATGGGGCTGGAGGGAGCTCATCTCCTGTTCGTGCCTTTTAAGAAAGCTCTCTGAGAGACTGTCTTCTGTTTTCAAACCGGCAGGCGTGTAGGAGGTGGTAGATAGTCCTGAGAGGACTTCTGATCAGTAAGTCCTTTGTGACCACAATGAAGGCTGCAGAGTTGTCCCTCTCTGTCTTAACCCTCAACATTCCCAGTGTTTCATTGTTTTTGTTGGGCGACACCGAATGGAAAGCGGACTTTTTGTATGAAATGTGTCTCTCGTGCCAAGGTGCAAGGGTTAACGTTGAAAAGAAGTCTTCGGCTGGTTATTTCATAACTCAGATCAAGATAGGGAAGGGAGACGAAATCGGCAGCACCGTTTCTAAGCCCTGGGAAGTGGAAGTCTCCAAGGTGCCATAAATAAGGACCAGAGTATCTGCCAAGTCAGAGGGCTTGCCAAGTTTGAAATCCACTCAATCTCGACATTTTGGAACCCAGAACAGAATACCAACCTTGTGGGATTTATAATATTTTCTTCTCAGCAAGATTTCTTGCTATTTATAAGAAAGTAAAAACAAAAAGTTAAAAAAAAAAAGAAAGAAAGAAAAAGAAAATATGACATGGGAAGGTTTTTAATTTTTTTTTTAACCATCTGGGAGCATTATGAGCAGTGAGCACTGTGAAGATAATTAGGTGGAATGATCTATGCACCGCTATTAAATCCAATGTCATCAAAGAAAACTGAGTATGTGGTGCTGCGTGTATGTACGTGTGTGTGTGCACACGCCAGTGTGCATGTGTCCCCCCTCTCTCCCCCCCTACACACAGACCACCACCACCCATGATTCCATCCAACTGAATTTAAAAGTTTTAATTCATAAAAAAAAGTAGAGAAAAGATGAAGAAGTATACTTGGGATGCGGGTGCTGGATAGAAACGGAATAAGAGTTAAATAGAGAAAATATATTTCCTAAGGAAGCTCAAGGTGTGGGGGAAGGAAATAAGCTGAGAGGGTAGAGGCACCTAAGGTTATGGGGAAGTAAGAGGGACTCAGTCACCAAATGGTGAGCGGAGGTTTCAGCTCTCTGAGAGGGGGTGGGGACAGAGCAGGGCTTCGGCTTTGGACTACAGACAGCCTCACCTGGGCTCTAACAAGTTCCCTTGCATCCTGAGTTGTTTCCTCTCGTGTGTAAATTATGGAAACCAAAGCAGCAGATTATGGACATCACACAGACTGTCACCCCCTGAGGACAAGGGTGGCACACCTGCTTGGTGGACTCTGGTGTCACCAAAGGGCGAACTCAGTGTCTCACGTGACCTTTGACACAGCAAATCACCCTAAATCTTGAATAGCCCGGATGTAACAATCAAAGGAAGAACTCAGCGTGTGTTCCACTCACTGCCTCCCACTGAGACACACAGCAGCTTAAACAAGATACAGGCACCCAGAGGAGAGGAGTCAGCGAGTTAGGGGACAAGATCAGCTCCAGCAATGGCTGAATACTAGAAGACCCAAGCCCGGGAAAGGCTGGAGCAATGGAGCAACAACAGGCCTCTGGACTGTTGGACTGGACTGTGGTAGATTCTTCCACACAGAGAACGTGCCAGGCATGTCCAGCCGTCCTTCCGTACTCAGACCTGCGGACTTGCCCACTGCTCAGACGCGGGAGGGCAACACGTGGTGGATGTGGAATTAAACAGAGCACTCAGTCACGTGCTTCGACACGTGATGGAGAGGCTACGGGGCTGCCCCAAATCAAGGGCCCCAAGGAGTCTTTCGTGAAGTCTGAAGCATCTTAGGATGCGTTTCGGTCTCCGCTGGAAGGCAGAATGGTGTTTACCCGCTGACACGGGGCGTTGGCTGAAGCTGCACAAACTTACCTGAGAACGAGTTCTGTTCTCCGCAGCGAACCGCACAGCCTGTGTTTTTATTTAACGGTGCTTCAGAACTGATTACAGTTTGATGAGGATTATTAAAAAGAGATAAAAAGAGGAGAAAAATAAATACAGGAGTTGTTTCTTCGTCCCCTCTTGGAAACATAATAAAAGTATCAGGAAGAGGGGAAAAGCTTACTGCTCCTTAAGTTTGTGGTTGGGCAGAGATTTTAATCCAGTAAACGCAGGCTCCGAGATCTTGTGGCATGTGAGATGGACTTGACCAAATGACTGGAAAATTAGCATATGCCCTTGGCAGTCGCTCCCCATCCTGGGCTGCCAGAAGCCGGTGGGGGAGGACTCCATGTGACTACACGCTGGGAGGCTGCTCTGCCGAGGCCAAGGCCAACTCAGGCCTTTGTGAGACTTTGTTCTGCTGTCTGGATTCTGTGCACGGAGGTAGCTGGGTATGTCCTTTAACATCCCGTCCCCCCACACCCTAGCCCTACCCTGGGGATCTCTCTCAGGATCACTCATTAGTGAAACAACCCCAGGGGGATGAAAAGGACAGAAAATCAAGAGCGATGAGCAGAGGCACTCGGTGACTTCGGTCAGCACTACAGATCCGCCATTGTACAATGCGCAGTGCAATCTTGGTCTGGGTTCTCATGAGGCGATTGGGACCAAAACCTCCTGACACAACCTGCTTCCTAAGGTCAAAGGTGAAAAGCAGGTGCTGGTGTTAACCACCAGGCCCCACATTCACACGCCAAGATCTGCAAGGGCTTCTGTGGTGACACAAACACCCGAGGACTTCCTGAGACTGGGAGCAGACACCTCGGTGACTGATTAACCTGACAACACACCGTGGTCAAGAGTAACCTCTGCTCAATGACCAGGGCGGAAGGATAAGCATGCTAAACTATGGAAAGTGTACTGAGGGGTAAGTTCCGTAGAGCTGTGAGGAGACCTCCTAGGAAGCCCGTGGAACACTGCTTGGCACATATTTGCAAACTCAATACCCTTAACTGTCATCAGCATTAAACCCTGAGTGGACTCCCTTCCTTTGATTGTGAGGTAAATTTACCCCAAGTTACACAACTCACACAGTACCAACGACCCCTTCAGGGTGATCGGAAGGTAGTTGTAGGCTCAAATAAATCCAAGGTGCAGTCGTTTAAATCTTATTTTGGGCCTGTGGCCAACGTGGGAAATGAGGACGGGAAGGTCTGAAGAGCCTGTAGTGGAGGCTAAGGGACACGACGTGTGGGCTGTCCCCCACCCTAGCTGTCATGTCTCTCCAGTTACTGCTGTCCGTGTGGTCTCAGTCCTGGGCCATATAAGCTGCTCTCTGCCTCTGACACGAGTCGCTCAGTGAATGAACTGGCAGGACACTGTGTGCCCTCTTGCTGGGGTAAAACGTCAGAAGTATTTTCTAAAGAATATAAAAGTTTAGTTGGAAAAAAAAAAAACCCACGAAGCTTCTTTACTGCCTTTTAACCAATGGAGGTGATTCTAATGTAAGAACCATAAACCATGCCTCCTGTATGTGTAGTTCTTACTGATGGAAATTCTCAAAGCTGTCCCCAGGCAATGACTTGTTCTAGAGCCCGCAGCAGGTGGGACTCCCCTAAACTCCTTATTGACATGTCTCAGCCCCCAATACCTTCAGCCTCCCCAACCCAACAATGACACAGGGGCCATATGTGTTTGGGGGGACCGCGTGATCTACAGAGAACACAGGACACATGGAGATGAATTATAAAACTTTATTGGCTTGTTAAAGAAATGGATGAATTCAGCAAGTACATTTATAGTCTAGCCACATTGTTAAAACAGCACTTAAAAGTAAAATCTCTTTAAAAAGAGAGGGAAGGATGCATTGTTTACAGGAAATGTGGAAAAAGAGACTTGAAAACCCAGAATATTATAGGGGGAAAAAGGCACAAAAGTGAGTCATGAGCTGCCCCTGGATTCCAGCAGATGGATCTGGACCCGACAGGGATGAAACCCGGGGATGTGTCTTTCTCGAGAATTTCTGGCTACTTCATATTTGTGAGTTCACCGATGCATTGGCTAACTTAAGCTGGTGAGAGGATTCTGGTTCTTTGCTTCTTGTACCTTTTTCTCCCCCCACGGAAGCGAAGGCTCTGAACACAGAGAGTGGTTTGTAGTGTGGGGTTGGGAGTTGCCTCCCTATCGCTGGGTAGCCTGAAGCATGAGTCCAGACTAGACGTGTGAGGGGAATGATCTATGCTGTGCTCGAATAGCTGGGAGGTCCCTTTGTCCCTGAGACCAGAACGGGGGAAAATGGTTATCCGCACTGGGAAGCTGCCTCTCAAGTAGAAACTGCCAGATAACTTTCTGGGCTGGGAATTCTGTCAACTTAACTGAAGCCTGGCAGCATCCGCCCCAAAGCAATTTAAATTCGGGAGAGTCCTGGGCTGTCCCAGGTGCCCTTAGGTAAACTTGACAGACTGCTGAGTACTGAGGGATGCGAGCGAGAGGGGCAGAATGTTCTCAGTGGCAACTTCTGCTCCAGGTTCCTTGCAGTCAGATCTGCTGAGCTACAGGATCCCAGGAGCTCTGTCATCACAAAGCAGAGGGGCTGGTGCAGCCCACACAGCTGGAGGAAGCCACCTCTAGAGCTCCCTGTTGTATGGAATAGCTCCCCTTCAACAGAGCCCTCCCCGTGAATCTCCAGTCTAGACCAAACAAGAGGAAGTGGGTTTCAATTAGAGTGTGAACGAATGAGATCAAAGCAGAGGGAGGGATTCTAGACAGCATGCATCAAAGCAGGTGGAGGTGTGAATCACCCCCTCATGGGGAGAAGTCAGCACGGGCTTGGGCTTGAGATTCTAGTTTGCGAGAGGGAGAAAGAAGCTGAGTGTGTTATAATTAGGCGAAGCGGCCAGCAAAACCAGAAAACATTCTCGGTCTCATAGGGTCTCGTTCTCATAGGGTCTCATTCTCAGTCATGGGGTCGGTTTAGAGAGCTGGGATGGGGGAGGGGAGCAGGAGTAAGTAAGCGCCCTGCCCTGGGCTCTTGTGTCCAGCATGCCCTGAAGCTGCATTTCGGTCACCTGCTCTCTCTCGGCCAGTTACTCTGCAAGCCGCTGTGTAAGTTTCAAGACTAGCCATTCTGAGCTTAGTCCAGGACCCTGAAGAGGAGAGGGCCGAGATGAAGACAGAATGTGCTGGTTCTCTTTGCTGGGTATGGGGGTGGGGAGCTGTTGAGACTGGAGAAGTGGGAAGTGGAACTGTTGAACTGATCCTAACACATACTGGGGTCCATGTCTCCTGCTGGGAGACAGCCCTCTTCAGCCTTAGGACTGTCTGTATGTTGGCTGATATCTTGTGGTGTCAGAAGGTGTTTCTCACTCCATCTCAGCTGCCTGAGAGAGCCTCAGAGACCCAACCACAGTGGGTCAACAAGCCAAGGAACCATATCTCTTTGAGGTGATGTTTTCTAGCTACCCAGGGTCATCAGCCTACTAAGGACACCATGAAGATGGGACAGGGGGGATTTTTTTTCATCTCGTTCTGCTCTCTAAAGAGTCCAGAAGACATGGAGCTTGGAGAAAAGGGAAAGAACAGAGGAAAGTACTTACTAGGATCCAGAATAGCTCTGTGCTTGGAGAATGGAGAGAAGACAAGACTGTAAGAACAAGCCATCAAGGTGACAGGGCCTGAGGTCCCAGCTAGGTGGGAGGCACAGGGTGACAGACAGTCCTGAGTCTTCAGGCTGCTGAAGTTCATGGCAGAACTTGCTTAGGTGCGGCTGTCAGGGGTAGGCAGGGAGAACGAGAGCTCGCAGGGAAAGACAGACAGATACAGTTGGGGAACAATGGCTCTCTCTAAGACAGAAGGAACAGACTGGCGGCCCATAGGCAGGCTTTGTTGGCCTACATAATGTTTTAAAAATAACCGTGCCAACTTTTTAAAAATAGGAATATTTCATGTAAAAAATCCAGGTTCCACATATTCCTTAGAGAATAAGATTCGGAGACGTGGGTCCTCATCCCCTGGGACAGGGGACACGGTTGGCTGCCTGACAGCTGCTCCTGGGGTTTAGGCAGGTGCTGGCTCACCTGGCCCACTGTGTGTGTAGGACACTTGCCTGGCACAGCAGTGCCGATTCCTGTCAGAGATCCACAGACCTAGCTCCAGCGAAAAAAGGAGTTTCCCTTCTCCCTTCCCGATGCTGTAAAAATAAAATTCACGCCATTGTGAATCCTCAAAGAGCAGATTTCTTCTTGGGGGGGATCAAAGAAAGCCAAGGATAATAGGAAGACCATGGGAAAGAAAAGCCGTGTTGCTGACGGCAGTCCTGGGGGCTTAAAAAAAATAAGAGGAAAGGCAAAGAAAACAGGAGCCTCGAGAAACAACCTTCTAAAAGCCCGCTGCGCTCTCCGTCCCTGGAAGATGCCCAGTGGCATTGGATGCTAAATCTCCTTATCTGCCCACCTCTTTATATCTCAAAATAAAAAGATTACCCTACATTTCTTCTCGCTGTTAACTGGGATCACTGCCCTTTTTCTTTCTTTCTCTCTGGTCTGAGAAACTTATAAAATAATCTTTAAATAATCCGTAATCCTCTTGTGGCTCCATGGAATAAAATAGAAGCTTAAATTGTTGGAGGGGTTGGGGTTTTTTTGTTTGTTTGTTTTGTTTTGGGGGATTTTTTTCTTTTCCTTTGGTGTCAAATGGCCAATACTTAAGAGGTTTGCCACACTGAGCCCCTGGCTGGCTGGCAGTTTGAATGTCATTTTCCTTTCAGGGGTCAAGATTTCTGCTATTAGCTGGCCTCTTGGTAAGTCAACACCTTTGGGAAAGACAGAAATCTCAGTAGTGACAGGAGCTGTCACTTATCTGCAGCAAACCGGGAGCCCTCTGTGCTGAGACCCACCGTGCACCCGGAGACAAAGCCTCTGAGAGGTCAGTGGGAGTGACTGGCCCTCTCAGGCACAGCGTGGACGGCCAACGCAAACACTACGATCCACAGCCTTACAAAAATACTACAGTATTTGCCTTCTGTCAAGCGAGGCCTAAATGGGTTCTGGTTTATTAAGATTGATGAACCTGCTTTCCGGAGGATTCGAACTAGTTCCCAAACACGCTGGGACTGTTAAGAGAAAAACCTATAAATCCCTAAAGATAAACTACCTTTTCAGAAAGGAATGTTAATAAGTTTCCACTCTAGCTATGCTCTAGGTGTGACAGAGCTGTGTGGTTTTTAAATGAAATATCCCAGCCTGGCTGTGAAGGGGAGCTCAAGGGAGGGTGAGGGAATGGACAAAGTTGCCACTTGGTGCGGATAGGACAGATCCCACAAAGGCCATGACAAAGTGAACGAGAGAGAGGGGCTCGGGTCAGAATCAAGTGGGGAGTGGTTGGGGGCCATGGGGATTGCTAGCGGGGAGGCCGTGCTCCCAGCGAGGAGAAGGGACACTATAAAGCACATATTTATTAGCTGCCCGCAACCTCTTTGCTGCTGGGTCAGGACACAGCGGTAGGGCAGCATGCTCCAGGGACTATCTTTAGACTGCTCTCCCGCTCACAGCCAGCCTGCAGCTCAGCTTGCAGGCCTATTCACACTGGAGAAACTGCAGCTCTGTAATTCAAACAGCATGAGATGTGAGGCCCTTCTTGCTAGGCAAAGTTCTAAAGGGCAGGTGGTTCCCAGAGAGCAATGGGAAGGGTCAAGATTTTAATTCCCTATATGCATAAACCCTACCATTGGTTATTCTCAGAGCGTGGTTGGTTCAAGTCCACACTCCTGGCCACACAGTCCTTGGTGCGGCTCCATCCTACCTGCCGCATAGACTTTAAAGCAACCGTTAGCTTTATGTGCTCTGACACTTAAGGTAAGAGTTTGGGTCTTTGCTGCCAGCAAAACAAAGAACCTAGAAATGGCACCACAAATGTGCCCTTGACTCTGTTAGTCGTTAGGTTGTAGGTGGAATCGCAGACGTCAGCATGGGTTAGAGAACAGAAAATGTTGCTGAAATGGTTGTTATGTGTGGATTAGACTTTTAGTGTGCGCTAAGTCCTAGCTATGACTTTAGATAGATGATAGACAGACAGACAGACAGACAGACAGATAGATAGATAGATATAGATGATAGATAGAAGATAGATAGATAGATAGATAGATAGATAGACAGACAGACAGACAGACAGACAGATGATAGGTAGATAGATGACAGATAGATAGATAGATAGATAGATAGATAGATAGATAGATAGATAATAGATAGATGATAGATGATAGGTGCATAGTTTTTAATTTGCAAATCACCTTTAATAAACAGAAGCAATTAATGTCAGCACATTTCCCATATAGTCAAACAGCACATTTTTCATTAGAGAGGCACAATCCAATGAGATTTCACTTTGATTCTATATTTGAGCTATCGTAAGAACAAAAGATGAATCTAAGTGTGTTCTTCCGCTGCTTCTCAGCTGCCTGACCCCTGCCTCTGCCTTGGGGTTCCCCAGTCACAGCTCACAACAAGCAGGCTGCGGACATCTTTGGAGAACACCCATTTCCACCAGACACCCCCAAATAAGCAGCACTTCCTGGGATAGGCAACAGTAGTCCCAGGAGTTCAGCTCACGGGGCGCCAAGCACCAAGCAGCACAGCCCCAGCCTCGTCTTTCCTTTATCTCAGCTACCCATCCAGGGGGATCTTATGAAACAAAACAAAACCTAAAAGAAACACAAAATGAAACGTAAGTCATGCTCAAAAGAAAAATAAAACAACAGAAATTCACATGCAAACACAGTGACTTTAAAAAGAACATACTGAAGGGAAATAAAACAGCATGGAACATGGTTTCAAAAGCAAGGCAACACAATAATAACACAAACCGGGATAACGTCACGGGACCGAGCAGCTTAGTCTCAAACCCAAGACCAATTTATGTGATACACGAGATGGGAGGAAGCAGTGCAAACAATTTCTGCCCCCAGATCTGCTCATAATCCTATCAGACATTAGCGGCTTAATGTAAGGAGGAGAAATGTGCACACGGTATAAACAATCCTCGGAGAATTTGTAAACACTTTCTTATGAGGGTAAATTGGATTCAGCAACAACTCTCTACTCAACCCTCAATTCTCTTCTCTTTCTTAATTTCATCAAACTATTTCAGAGTAACTGACTCATTGTTCAATAACTGAGCCAAAACCTAGATGGCTTTAAGTCATAAAATGTTGGGCAACACAGCAGTCTAGATAGTTCTCAGCAGTTCTAAATGCACCTAAAGTTAAGTATGTACCATACTGTGAATATGATACGCACATAAGTGCACTGTTCATTACAGGACCTAACATGTATCACTGGAGCATGGAAAGCATTGCCTATTGTGATATATGACACAGAAGAGTCACAGTAATATGTCTATACTATATATGCCATTGATTATTAGCTACTAGAGAACAACTGTTGAACACAGGTGGAAATGCCAACCCTATAACAGATGATACAAGATGAGAATGTTGAGTTCCTAGACTTCAGGCCTGTCATTGCTCTATGGATGGAGAATGGATGTGTACAGTATTAAACATCTAGCATTCTCCGTGCCAGGTTCCCTTTCAAAGGCTGTGCTCCGATTATCCCGTTGAATTTCCCAGTGCGACGAGTTCTCCTGGCACGTCCTCTTTACTGATGAGGGAGCTGAGGCCTAAAGTTAGGCAATTTCCCCAAGGCCCTGCAGCTCTAGCCCAGCCCAGGAGTTCTGACTCCACACCACCGTGTAAGAAAGCCCCAAGAGTTCCCTCTGAACACAGCTGTGGGAGGCCCGGACGAACATCACGAGTTCTAGTAA
The DNA here is from genome assembly GCF_011064425.1 of Rattus rattus. Lineage (NCBI taxonomy): Eukaryota > Metazoa > Chordata > Mammalia > Rodentia > Muridae > Rattus > Rattus rattus. Next base: position 79,202,485 of record NC_046167.1, read on the forward strand.
ACTCTATGTGTTCTTTACACGACTCCTCATCAGATTCTCCAGTGGCCAAGAAGACAATACCTCACTAGAGGCCCTCAAGATGTTTCCAAGCTCATCCCTGGAAGAATCCCCAAAGCCCGGCCCTCAGACACTCTGCCTTTCTCTAGTAGGTCTGGTCTGCCTCCAGAACAATGACTACCACAACAGGTGAGCGGCATTTTTTTACGGTGCTGCTGAAGAGTCTGTAGCTTAATTTCTGTGGCACTCATTGCCCCTGCCCTTCCCGTGGAGAAAGGGCTGAGTACGGACATCAGGCGTCCTTCATAGGTTTAGTCACCTGCGACCCTGAGGAGGTGGGGGGCAGTGTGGTGTGGCAGTTCGAGCTCCTTTTTTACCGTTCTCCAGTCTTGTTTCTTCTGGTTCTGCCTCCCGGCAAACACTAGCAAAGCTCAGTTAGGAGGAAACTATGAGCCAGAGCATGAGCTGGCCAAATTGGCAAGCCAGACCCCTCAGTCACTCCTGCAGGTCTGAAAGAAGGCAGGCCTTGAATTCCTTCCACTGAAACAATAGGATTAATGTAAGGATGCCAGGCTTGCCAATAAAAACAGGAGACGCGGGACGGGGGAGACAGGAGACTTTATCGCCAAATTAAAAAAAAAAAAAAAAGATGGATTCGAGGTACTTGTTCTCCCAAATGCTCAAAGCGGGAGAGGAATTCAAATACAATATATATATATATATATACCTATATATATATATATATATATATTAGGGCAGACTCCCAGCATGGTTTTCCTTTCTGTGGGTTTATGGCATAAAGACTCCCGGTTTGGCCAACACCAGAGTGTTTGCCACTGGAGCCAAGGCACTTTTCCTTTGTTTCTATTTGTCATGTTACTGGCCAAGCTCCTCCAGGCCAGAGATTATCGCCATCGGCAACTAGAAGCTACTCTTCTAGAAGCCACCTCTACCCACTGGCAGTTGCTCAGACCTCTGCCACCTTCGCCCCTCCCCACCCAACCTGAAGTGCCCTCTGTACCTTCTGCTTGCCTTTGAGGATACCTCTCTCTTTCTCCCTCCCTCTCCCTCTCTCTCTCCCTCTACCTCTCTTTCTCCCTTTCTCCCTCTCTCTTCATTCTCTCTCCTTCTCTCTCTCTCTCTCTCTCTCTCTCTCTCTCTCTCTCTCTCTCTCCCTCCCTCCTCCCCCCTCTCTCTCACACACACACAGAGGGAATTCGAGTCCATACACCATGAAATGATGTGAGTACCGAGCTGTTCTAACACCAAGCCATGGGTGAGCTCTCAGACACTGGTTTCTACCCCACGTCTCTAAGATGCAGGTCACTTCCCCCCTCTCTCATTCCCTGTCTCAGACTGAGAAGATTCTACCAACTACTGCAAGATGGACACCACATAAAAAGTCGAGCTTCATAGTCAAATGCCCTCTTTTCTAAGCATTAAGTCCACTGTGCCACACAGGACCTCCTGACTTCTACTCATGTTTAAAAAAAAAACTCGAGAAAGGAACCTGAAGATGATATGAAACAATGGACAATGGGTGATTATTTTCTTCCAGCAAGGGGGAAAGTTTTTAGACCACAACAAATGGCAGAACATCTTGTGGGCTTAGCAGCCAAACGAGCTGTCTAGCTTATGAGCCCGAAATATAGCTATTTTGACAATGTGACATTCTGAAGTATTCGCAGCATTCCCATGGTGCATGGTGGTTACGGTGAAATCAGCCCTCCACCAAAAACAACTCCAAGAAAACTTTGTCGGTGCTGTGTGCTAGCAGTGGCGCTAAACGGGTCGAGAGGAAGGTGGCTTCCATCTCAGACAGGAGGGTACGCAGGGAAAGGGACAAGGCACACAGAACGCAGCATCCATCTGCTGCTTGCTGACGTAGCATCCTCTCTTTGCCCTCATCAGAGGGAAGGGCAGGAGAGGGCCTTGGAAGGCCAGCGAGGCACTCTGCTCGCTGGTCCACCACTGGCTCACAACCCACCCACACGTATTCACAGTCAAGCGTGTACACATGTTCCTCCCACTGCCGAGAAGCAATCAACCATAAAATGGCGGGGATCTGTGATGCATTTAAATCAACTGCAATTTATCCGGAGCAAAAAGGAAAAGTGCTGAGTCTAGAGGAAGCAGAGGGAGCAGAGAAAAGCTCCAGCTGCCACCTCAGAAAGCCAATCTTATCACAGTCGTCCTTTGGGGAGTTTAAGCAGAAAAGTGTCAGCTTGGGCATTTCCGGATGTAGTGACCCTTTGGTGGCACTGTGGTGTTTGGGGCTCCCAGAGAACATTCACCTGCATCAAGTGGTAAAAGGTAAATGTTCCCGTGCATTTAGGAAAATGTTTACTCAGTGAAGTCGAACAACAGATCCTCGAGGATTTATATTAGTGCACAGAAAATCACCGCTAGGAAGCCGCCCGTCACAGTTGGCCCTGAGGTGGGTACCAGCCTGCTGTGTTTCAGCATGTGAGCTTAAACATCAATTGTTCAAATCTGGCTCTCGTGGGACACAGTATCAACAGGTTACAGCGGCAACTGTGCCTTCCCCACTTCACACAGGTAAGTCATTTGGTCGCACGGTGGGAGCGAGTGTCCCTCACTATCTAAGAGGAAAGAGGCGAAATCAAAACAGAGTCCCTGGATCACTGGGTCATCTTTTAGAAAGGTTCCAAGGAATTTCTGTCTGTCAGGGCCCTGGCGTCTTCTCTGTGTTGCACCCAGAAGGTGCTTAAACGTCTCCAAACACGCCTGCTTCCTAGTCATCGGACATTCTTCAGTCACACTCCTTCCAGATGCCCCACTCCACGTCACGTTCTGCCCTGAAGCCCCTCCCAGCTCACCCAGCTCTTAACTCTGTGACCTGCGTCCCCACCCATATGGCTTTTTTTTTTTTTCCACATCGGAAGCCATGCATTTGGTTTGTTTTGACTTGTCCACAGAAGGGCAGAGAAAGGGGAGTTACACATCCCCCGTGTCCAATAGTCACCATCACACAAGTGCCTGCCGGTGGACATGCTGTGATTTGGCAAGGCACAGTGTGAACTTTGGGCTGCGCCCAACTAACCGTGCAGCCAAGGAGTCAGTGACCTCCACTGCACAAACTGGGAAGGGGAAGACAGCTGTGGTGTGGCGGACACATGGTGGGCATCTCCTTTTGAGGGCCCATGGAAAACATGCTGGTCTTGGTCTATTCCAGTCCCCACACTGACCAATGTGGCTGTGTGTGGGAGTGGGGCAGAGGGAAGAGGTGGGTGTCCGTCCTATCGATCAGGACGGAGGGTTCTCAGCAGGAAGGAAGGCTGTTTTGAGAGTGCAAAGTGAAGTTTAGTTATGAGCTGAAAATTAAGTAAGAAACAGAAAGTTCTTGGCAAAGTGAGATGGGGCAAGGAAAGCCAAACTGGTTGCACAACTCAGACCCAGGGATTCTGAGGAGGTTGTGGTCTCCTCCGCAGGGCCTCATGACAGGTGCCCAAGCATGCAGCAAAGGGTGGATAACACAGTTACAGACAGACACTGTCACCCTGACACACTTATTGTAATGTAATATATAATAATATACTATGTAGTGTGTAATATATGATGTAATATATAATTAATATATAACAATATATTATAACTATGTTAGACAGTGTATGTTATAAATATATATTAATAAATAATTGTATTCATTGTAAAATGCAAAGCTGTGTAGACGGGAATGATGCTGATCCTACACCCAGTGACACTGTAACTACACAAAGTCTACTAAGACCCTACACCCAGTGACACTGTAACTACACAAAGTCTACTAAGACCCTCACCCTACACCCAGTGACCCTACACCCAGTGACACTGTAACTACACAAAGTCTACTAAGACCCTACACCCAGTGACACTGTAACTACACAAAGTCTACTAAGACCCCGCCTACCCATCAAGTGCTTGGCTCTGCGGACTTTTGCCTACAGCTGTGGACGGCGGGCCACTGTAGATTTGGAAATGGATTTCCAGCAAAGCAAATAATACGCTCAATGTACGGAATGAGAGAGCATACAGGGGAACGTAGTGCCTGTCTGAGGGTGGTGACAGTCACTGTAGAGGAGATGGCAATCAGGAGATGGAGGGAGAGAGGAGGAGGAAGAAGGAAACCTTTGGGGTGCTGCAGAGACCAGGAGCAAGGAAACCGTGAGCCTTGTCTTAAACAGAAGGATTGGAAGGGTTGGACGTAAACCCAGGTCCAAGCTCCAACCGACCTCAAGGGGAGCAGAAGTAAGAATGAGATTATCACTCGCGTAAGGCACCACAAGCAGCAGCTCCGGGTCCAAAGACCTCCTGTACCGGGAGGACTGTTCTCTTGCTAAGAAAGTGACAATCGGAGACTTTCACACATCCCCACCTATGACAGCCCAGCCATGACGTCTCTGGTTTCAGCTGACCCAAGACAGGTCACATACACATACACACACACACACAGACACACACACACACACACACACACACACACAGACATACACACACACAGACATACACACACACACATACACACACACACATACACACACACAGACACACACACAGACATACACACACACACACACACACACACACACACATACACACACACACACACACAACACACACACACACACAGAGACATACATACACACAGACACACACACACACACACAGACAGACACATACACACACAGACACACACACACACACACACACACACACACACACACACACACACACACCTGCTTGATAGTGTAAGATAGGTCGTGAATACAGTCTCCACTTAAACCAGCTAAGTGGAAAAGATAGTAAAACCTTAGCCAACCAAGCACCTACAATTCCAGAGTGCAGAGACAGAGACAGGATCCATCTGTCCCACGAACTCGCTTCAAGTAGCACAAATTACCCAAGTCTACCACAGGAGATTAAGTGAGGACAGACCATCCTCCCACTCAGGGCTATCGTGAAAGCTAAGTTGCTATCCTGTGACTTGGAACTGACAGTATGACAATGGTGTCCATTTCCCTGTGTGTTCGCACTGTGTAGAAACTCCTTAACTTTGGTGCTCAGCCCTTACAAGCAAGAACACCTACATCCCAGGGTCCTGGACCAAAGCCACCATTCTGTTCCCTTGGCTGTAGGGCACTTGTTGGGAACAAGGGGGGAGAACATCAAAGGTTCTGTCCTGGCTGACATCTTTATCCAGAGAAGTTGATCTGGATAGAGTAGAAAACAGGAGGTCCTCCAGCTACACACAACTTGGTCTCTGGTGCCCTCCCCAGAGTCGATGCTGGCACCAAAGAACTGAGATGCGCCTCCTCACAGAGGCTCTGGCAGGGTTGTCATAGGCTCTGGGACCCTCTATCTGTACCTGAAGAAGGACAGGATGAAATGGTGACTGTCCTGTGCTTTGTCCGGGTGACTGGGACTTAACAGCTGTCTGTGAGGAGACACTGAGTGTCCAGGTGAGCCTGGGGAGGGATAGGCACCCTCGGCCATGGCCATCCATCATCCCAGCAAGGCTTGAAGGACAAAGCCTGCACTCTTCATTGATCTGGGCTGTCCATCTGTTCGTACCAGCGAGAACCAGTCTGGGCTCTGCAGGTATTTCTGCCTGCATTCAGACTGAGGGAGCCACAGGGCTCCCAGCTTGGTTTAAAACAAGCTGCTGCCCCAGAAGTCTCTGCTGCTAAGGATGGTTTCTCAGAACTCATTTGGAAGGAGCCCATTATGCCACACTCTGCCACCACAAGCTTCCTAGCACCCAGCAGCGCCTCAGCACCACACTGGTCAGCCTCAGATGCTTCACAGGGCAGCACCCCCTTCTGAAGGGTGGAGGGTTCTACATCCCATCACCCCTTTGTGCTGCAACACAGGGTTGCTTCTTAAGTCTTGGGAGCAATTCTTATGTGGAGAAAACTCTGGTTATTGAGGAGCACATGTTAAACTACATACATATACACATATAACAGACACAGTCACATATATATATGCAGACACACACTATCATACATAGACATACACATATCATACAAGCATACACATATACATTTAAACATATATACAGTCACATATAACATGCACAGTCACATATATATATGTGACATATATACACTGTCATACGTAGACATACACATGCATATGCATATACATCTAAACATGTATACACAGTCACATATAACATGCACAGTCACATATATATATAAGAACACATATAGACACTTTCATACATAGACATATATACATGCATACACGTACACACTTAAACATACACATACACACATGCACACACATATACACATATGTATGATATAATATACAAACACAAATATATACACACAAACATATATAAATACATATATATACTCAGACTTTTTATTATTATTGTGTGTGCATATGACATGTATGAGCATACATGTGTGTGTGTGTGTGTGTGTATAGTCAGTTCTCTCTTTCTCCTTTCACATGGGTTCTGAGTTGAACTCAGGTCACTGGGCTTGCATGGTGGCACTGAAGCCCTTGCCAGTCCTTTAACGTCTTGATGGCAGCCACTAACATTTGAGTCAAGACTGCCGATGCCCCAAACAAGCTCCTATATGGAAGAGTGGTTGGCATTATGACCGTTTCTGTACAAAAACAGACAAGAGCTTACACATATCAAATTCCCTGTTGGGGGAGGGAGAGTCAGTTTTCCTTTAGGGTGTGGCCCCTGCCAGGTGCACTGTGCTCCACCTGGGAGGATTGGGCATCACAGAATGGCAGGATGGGTTATCAAAAGGAAAGCCGCCATGAAGTTAGAGAGGGAGCAGGGGTGAAGCTGGATCTGGGAGGAGCTGAGGAGCAGCCGTGTGGGTATGGTGAGCACTCAGTGAATGCTTGTTTAAAATTCTCGGTGCACTAACAAAACTATCAGTGACAACAACTAGAGCCAGGTGTGGTGGCACACAGCACTTGGGAAGAAGAGGCAGGTGGGTCTTTGTGAGTTCAAGACCAGCCTGAGCTACATAATAAGACCCTGCCTCGAATGGTGCGGGGACAGAGAAATGTCTCAGCAGTTAAGAGCACTGGCTTCTCTTGCAAGGATCCAGGGTCGATACCTAACACTCACATAGTATCTTATAACCATTTGCTACTACAATTCCAAAGGACCCAATGCTCTTCTGACCTCTAAGGGAACCAAACAAATATGGTGCATAGACATGTGCAAGCAAACCACCCAGAACATAAAATAAAAATAAATCTAAAGAAAGAAGGAAAGGGAGGCCTTTGGAGGCGAGATATAGGTCTATGTTCCACTAAGCGTGAGTGAGTGTGTGTGTGTGTGTGTGTGTGTGTGTGTGTGTGTGTGTGTGTATTCAGAACAACAAAGGCCAGCCTATAAGGCACAGATGACCTTGACCCATTTCTTCAGCTCCTGAGACCTCAGCCATGAAAGGAACACTTTAAACAGCTCTCGATGTCTTTAAAACCCACGCTGTTGGAGTCAGTCTTCATAAATGCTTGCTCTTTCCTGGCCGGCGGAATCAGGTGTTTGTCTCTGTTGTTTTGCTTCCTGGGTTTCCCACGCCTCTGTTTCTCTCTGTGTCTGTGTGCCTGTCTCCCAGCTCTGTGCATGTGGTTTCTCTCATCCTGTCTTCTCTCTGTGTTCTCCCGTGGCTTGGAAGAACCGGGAGACATGACTACTGGGTGGGAGGCATGGCCTAGATTTGGATGTTCTCCTTAAAGATCAGCTGTAATTCCTACTTTATGTATTACAGGGAGTTAGAGTGTATTCCCAGGGTCAGTCACAGAGAGGAAACTCCAATCCTGCCCATGGTCAATAGGCTCAAATACTACAAGTGACCTTCCTAACTACACCTTAGACCACAGGTCTAAATGCATTTACTGATGTGGATGACGGAAAAAATGCCACAGAAGAGAATTTGGCTCTAATTCTGAGTTTGCCCTCCTGGGAAACAGAGTCCAGACAGAGCGAGAATCCTGGGGCAGCACAGGCGAGCCCGCACAAAGCCGCTGCTGGCGGGTCACAGGGTGGCCGAGACCCACTTGCCTTGACCTGAATCAGCAGGGATGGCTTTCTGTGCTACATGGAAGCTGCTTCTGCCTCACTCTGCATTCAAACACTGACAAGGGCAACAGATTTTATACCTACAGAGGAAAGGGTCTAAGACCATTCTGTGGCTTTTGTTCCAGTTCTACAGAGAGAAGCGTTTTTCCAAGGGATTTTTCTTTCAAAGCCCCAGCTAAAGGACTCTACTGTTCTGCAGTTGAGGGGGAAAAAAATCTAGGTGACAGTCATGAAACTAAATCCATTTTCTACTTCCATTTACTCTGACACCAAACTGGCTGCCTGAAGGCAAAGAGAGAGCAGGGACACGTCCTTCCTCCCACACTACCCTGATATATACCAACCAAGTCCTTAACCAGAACTCAACCCTGCCTATGCCCAAACCAAGAACCCAATCCTGACTACCTTTACCTGCTAACTGCACCCAGACGGCAGACACAGAGCCCCTTCAAAAGTGTCAACACATCTCTCGAGGAAGAAAGTAGAAGTTCTACCTTATAAACGTCATTAACCCGAGACAAATGACTTAGAGACTCATACGGTAACGAGCACAGCGCTCCAGCTGCTTGCTGCTGGTTTTTCCAGGGGACGTTAAGGTTTGAGAGGAGGCTTAATGTGGTCCCTAACCCCCGCTGAACTGTCCATGTCCTGTCCTTGTAACCCAGCATGGAAAATCAATTCCTCTATGAACGGGCCCATTCTCACAGCAAGAAGCTCCAGGGTCAAATGCCTTGTCATGCTGTACACCTGAAATTCACCAAATTCAAAGTAAAAAGTCGCAGTTCTAGCCCGAGTGCCGCAGTTCCCGGCTGGCCGGCTAAGGCAGCAGATGACTATCTAAATCCATAGCTTAATTTCCCAGAATGCAATGGCAAATGCTCGCCTAGACCTGAAATAGCCATCTGCCGTGTCATTTGTCTGCTTGTTTGCTTTTTAATTCTCGGAATTTAAAAATGCTGTTGGCAGAGAAGGGTGATGTCACACAAATGACCCAGTTCCCGACGTGCAGAGATAGAGAGAGCTGGCATCCTATAAAATGTTTTCACGTGACTTGGGGAGGAGCCTGAGAACGCAAGACGTAAAGAACGATCATGATGGCGTCGAGTAGGATTTTGGTAAATGAAAGAAAATCTGTCTTAATTTTCAAAACTGTTCATAGCTTCGAAGAATGACAGCTCTGGCTTGCCTTCCCTAATGTCTTTCAAACTGGACACATGTGCAAAAGCCTGGCTCACTGTGGGCACGGAGCGGTGTGCCAAGAACATGGGTTTTGCCTTTTCAGCTCAACCCCAGTGTTTGTGTGTTGAAAATTAATCTTCAGATCCACATGCTAGTGCTGGTAGGGCTTCTGGGGAACAACTGAAATTGAGTGAGAGTGTACGGCAGTGCACCAACAGCGGCATTAGTGGCTTTGCAGGGGGAGGAACAGGATCCAGCTAGCAGGAAGACTCTGCTTCACTGTGCCACTCCCCCTGCCATGCCACGCCCCTGCCGTGCCACGCCCCCATTATGCCACGCCCCACTGTGCCACTCCCCCTGCTGTGCCGCACCCTCTGCTGTGTTACCATGCTGTGGAGAAGGCATGCCAAGACCAATGCCGTGGTCTTGGCTTCCCAGTCTCCAAATCAAGAACTACGCTTGCCTAGTTGCTGTGGAAATTTGAGCATCACTAGTCTTTATAAATCACATATTCTCAGGCAGACTCTGAGGTGCCTCAGTTTTCTCATCTGGAGCTAATGATGGTGGCTATTGAGGACCACCGTGAAGACCAGAGGGGTTACTGAGCACACAGCTCTCTCGGGAGGTGTCTGACAAGTAAGATGCGCTGAGCAAATTGGAGCCATTTCCATGTCTACAGATTCTCCTCTTAGCCCCTGGATAGCTGGGATTTAATGCTCACCAGGATGGCTAGTGACTAGTGATGAAGATGATGTATTTGACACCTTGGTCACCAAGCATACAAGAGAAAAGAGATGTCAGCACTGAGATCTTTTCATTTTGGTTCATTTACTTACTGTAATTTTAAGAATACAAGTGTTTTGTCTGCATGTGTGTACGTGCTACATAGGCATGCAGTGTCCGGAGAGGTCAGGTGAGGCTATGAAGATCCCCAGAGCTCCAGTCACAGGCTACCACACGTGTGCTGGGGACAGAGGCAAACCTGGATCTTCCATAAGAGCAGCAAGCGTTCTCCACTGCTGAGCCGTCCCGCACCCCCCAAGGCTGAGATCTTTCTTATGTGACAAAGTCACAGAATCTGAGCACTTCGGTCCTGAAAGAATAGTCCATTTTCTTCAGCCAGCTCAGAAGATGACTTCCAGATGGCTTGAGCAAGTTGATCAAGGGCACAGGGCCCCCAAGGCTCAGACTTGGCCTGGCCAGGCTGTTTACAAACTCACTACTGGAGAAGATGCGGGTGTGGTGAGAGGACATTTCTCACAGGGAGCAGACCAGAAAACAGGGGTGGGGCCATCATTTTCATATGAAAATCAATGTCTCCACAAAATTTCCACTGTCACAGAATGTGGGCCTTTGGGATATGGCTAGATACAGTGGTTTGAATGAGAAATGTCTCCGAAATGTCCCCCATGTCCTCAGGCATTTGAACACTTAGTTCTCAGCTGCTTAGAATGATTGTGGAACCTGTGGGAAGTGAAGCCATGCTGGGGGAAATATGTCACTGGGGCAGTGTGCGAGAGTTCGTGGCCTTATACCACTTCCTATTTCCATTCCTACCGTATTGGATCCTTACGCCACAATAAACCGTCTTCCTTCTACAAGCTGCTCTAGTCATGCCATCTGATTGCAGTGACAGAAGAGTAACACTACGTCATGAGGTTGGTGTCCTCGGGACCAGGACTGACACCTTATCCAAGTGGTCTGTGGGTGTCTGGTCGCTCATGCCTCTCACCATTGAGATGGCCAGGAAATGCACCTTCCGGATACTTAACCTATGCCCACTGTGGCCTTACTTTTTCTAGTTTCTGAACCCATGAGAAGAAAGTCTCTACTGTCAACAGACTGTTTATCTACGGCAGTTTGCGTTGCCTAAGGCAGTTTAGCCAAGGAGTTCCGACCCCACCACGGAAAAATTACTCGTACGTTTCACTCTACTTCTGAGAGTGCTTAAACATTTTGTTAATATGTTACATTGAACAACTCGGCCATGATCGCAGACTTATGCAGGGGTTGTTGGCAAATACTTTCTGTGAAAGGACAACTGGAGGGTACATTTCAACTCCACAGGACACGGGGCTCCCTGTCACAGCTGCCCGTGTTGCTGTCACAGCACGGGAGCGGACACCGAGAGCACGTGTGGAATGCGCTGGTGTGTCGTAATGAAACAACCACGAAGAACACACAAAACCCTTGATGGTGCCTGTGGGCTGCAGTTTGCTGACCTCTGAGTCGTACACTCATGTGAGCAGTAGCTTTCTTTTTCCTTCTTTAGGCTGCTTTCTGATGTGAGCATTTATACCATTTCGATATACTCACCAAACTATTACCCGTGCATCTAATTTGTTCTGTACTAGAGAGAAAACCCAAGGTGAACTCATAAAACAATGTTATGAAATATGTTTACAGACATGCAGTTTTTATTACGTACATATACATAAAGGAATCAAAATTAAGTCAATAAAACATCTCTAGTATGTTTTGGCCAGTAGGGGGTAACTCAGCCTTCCCCAAAAGTAAAAGAACGTAAAATGATGTCATTCGTCATTTGCATCCTCTAACGGACGGAATTAAAGTCTGTTCTCTTACACGGTGCAGCACGGGTACCACACCCATCATGCTTCTGCCGTTGGCTGACTGGGAAAGCCCTTTGTTCACAGAAGATGCCCACGTAGTCCACCAACCCAATTACATGCTACACTGGTGACCCGGATCAACAGATTTCAAAACTTTCAGGCAGGTTGAAAGCATCACAGTCCTATGACTGCATGAATAAATACCATCCTCTAAAGGACCCCCTCTGGGGACCCCTACTGTTGGTTCTTCCAAATCCACCCACAGCTCATTTTGCTTTGCTTTGCACCACCCTCCAGGAGGGGAAGTAAAACAACAGCCTGATTTCCCAGCATCCTTTGAAACGGGACACTGACAGATAGAAGCCTAGAGGTTCTCCTTTCTCCCTTTGAGAGGGAGCCTCCCCTCCTTCCTTTCTGACTGTAATGTAGACTTTAGGTCCAGGGGAGAGCAGCCTTCCGGAGACCACTGGGTTGCCAGCATGAGCAGGAGGCCTATTCACTAGGACAGCAGAAGGCAAAGGTGGGAAGAACAGAGCCCTAGGCGAAGGAAGTCGTCCTCCCCACCCTCGCTCAGATTCCAGTGTGGAAAAGAACATCAGGATTAGGAGACTATCTTTGTTTCTTATTGTAGCTGATGCAGGCCTAAGGGGGGATTCATGGTGAAATGTGGGGGCCAGAGGAGTTGCTGCAACCCAAAGACCTTTAGATACTACCAAAGAAAGGTAAGCGGATTTTAAATGACATTCTGGTGGCATTTTAGTGACATCTGCCAACTCTGCACAGAAAACTGTACTTGTGGTCCCAGAGAGCCCTAGGACCAGAGAGCACAGAAGGGCCAGGAGAGGAGAGGTACACTGTTTGTTTGCAAGGAGATGAAGAAAGTTTGGGACCAAGGAGATAGGCACTGAGCAGAGACTCTCGGAAGGAGGCTAAGACCTGCAGTGAGGAAGAAGCAGCAGGTCCCTCCTGGCATTCAAGGAAGAGGTTGTCTGGCTCCAGAAAGACCTCCAACACTCATCGGATCCATATCCGCCATTCCCTCTTACTGTTAGTGACGACAGGCGTGCTGCGCCTAATCTGAGCCCAGTGATCACAGGGTGACGTGCAGTTCCCATGAGTCGGGAGTGGCAAGAACACCCATAAGCACTCACGCAGCCAAGGGAGACGCAGAACAGCCTATTAATGTCAGCAGTGGAGACGCTCAGGGTAGAGGCCATACTAGAGCCACCCAGGCAGAGGACAAGCTGTATTTTAGCAATGCTACGGAGAAGCTGCCAAGGTAGGTCTACCCACCCCTTGGGAGAGGAGGAGACCTGGACCCCTTTGCACTTTCCAGGTCTAGTACTGATGGGATTTATCCAGAAGTCTCTGCGTTGTTCTGCAGTGAGCAGAGGTGCGCTCGTAAGGGAACTTAATTGCAAAGGGAGAAAATAAAAATAAAGAGTAAATGTTTGCAAATCCTGGACTGAGCAGAATGTTGACAGTTCCTCAGTGTAACTGTGTTGGCTCTGCCCCTGACTGCACACACCGGTCCTGAGGTTTTACCTCCTCATTGAATACGATGAGATAAGAAGAAGGCAGGGCCATAAAGGGGAGCTTCCCGTGCCTTAGATCAAGATGCTGATAGGATCCAGCCTGGCAATAGATCCGAACTTTTTCACCGATCCTTAAAGTTCATGCATATTTAAGAATTTCCCTCCCTCTGACCAGATTCCCCTCTACGATGATCATAAAGGTCTGTGCATATGTTGGGGGGCAGGATTATAAAAAAGTAACATTTCTGTATACTCTATACTTCCTACTCTATTCCACACTGGGCAAGACACTTTTAATATATGGTCCTCTTTTAGGTCTGTTTCCCCCATTAGAGATGAAAAGCAGCAAGCGGAGAAGATGGATACATTTCCTGTCTAAAGCAGACAAGGTCAAGTCAGCCAAGTCTAACTAGAGAGCCCATGTGACACCGAGGGCTACTTTATGACACTATGTTGCCAATTTATCTGAACTGCCCTTCATGTCTTCTCCCCCGACTCCTCCTTCCTCTCATGGTATATGAGGTTTCTGTCAATTGCGCTGACCCTTTCAGACTCCTGACAGACATGGTTACAGTTACCCAAGATACCCCCCAAGTTTTCCTGAAAAGCGTCCAGCACTAAGAGTGAGAAGGTGCCCAGACCAAGCACAGAGTTCTCTGCATCTTCCGAAGCCCTTCTTCCTGTGCAGGAGTCAGGGTGCATAGCTGCTGTTGTCACAGACAGCTCATAAGCAAGTGGACACAGCTGCGTCTTAATAAAACTTTATTTACTAAAGCAGATGTGGTCTACAGGTCTTAGCATGCTGACCCCAGCACCAGAGCTGTTTCTGAGTCACAAGTCGGTGTCAATCTTCCCTCTTTCTGAAATAGTATAGGACTCATTTTTGTCGTTAAAATACCTCATTCTATATAGGGTTAGCTCCCATGAAAGCTCTACTAAAATCTTTTCAAGAAACAAATTCAAAACCTTATTCCATAAAATTGTCATCTGAGCTCTAAAGAGATTTCTCAGGGCTTAAGATCAGGTATTGCTCACGTAGAGGACTAGAGTTTGGCTCCCAGCACCCATGTTGGTGGCTTTCAATAAGCTGATCTCTTGCTTGAGGGGATTTGAGGCCCCTGGCTTTGGTGGGTATCTGAACTCACATGCACTTACCCACATATACACATAATTAAAATAAAAATAAATCCTTAAAATCTGTTGTCTGAATTTTTGAGCTAGAGAAGTAAATGTCTAGAGAAGATAAACAGGCAGAAAGCAGGAACTGGCTAGGCTTGTGTGCTCACACAGGCACACATGTACACACACACACACACACACACACACACACACACACTCACGCACGCACAGCCTTTTTCTCTCCCTTTCTCTCACACACACAACCACACAACTTTCTTCTTCTCTCTCTCTCTCTCTCTCTCTCTCTCTCTCTCTCTCTCTCTCACACACACACACACATATAACTTCCTTCTTTCCTCTCCCCCCTCTCTCTCTCTCTCCACACCCACACACACTCTCACACACACTCTCCTTTTTCTTTCTCCCTCTCACACACACACATACACACATGCTTGTGCACATACACACACATATAACTTTCTTCTCTCCCTTTCTCTCTCTCTCTCTCACACACACACATACATGCTTGCACACACACGCACACACACGCACACACACACACACACACACACACACACACACACACCCCTTGGGGAGGATTCCTGTTACCCATACCCCTCATGCCAACTTTAGTGCATGAATCACGCACTCCCTCAGTTAACAGAGCTAACACAGTAAAGTTTTTGAGGTGACTCACACTGCAATTAAGGTCATGCCTATGCTAATCAATAAAGCTCTCTACTTACATGTTCTAGGGATAGTTTGACACCTGTTTCCAATCCAAGTGATTTGGGGGTCACTGTTTGCACTTGAACCAAACTGTCCCAGACACCTCTGCTCTCAATGTGGTTCTTTCTACCAAGCCCTTTCTTGTTTAGAAAACAGCCCAATGGGCAAAGTGAGTGAATGTGAGGCTCAGAATCCTCACATGAACTAAGAGAAACGGACTCCCTAAAATCCATCCCAGTGTTCGGGTGCGGTTAGACACACAAAGAGACATGCACTTTCAGACATGTAGACAACGCAATGCATGCATGTGCATGAACACACACACGCATACATAGACACACACAGACACAAATGCACTCACACGCGAGCGCACGCACACACACATGCATTCACACATGCATGCACACACACAGACACACATACACATGCACATACATATACACACACGCACACAGACACACTTGCACACACATGTGCATGTGCACACACGCACACACATACACACACAATTACATTCTTTTTTCTCTCTGTCTCATCGTGTACTATTTGCACACAGACTTGCCCAAGTGGAACCCGAATGCCACTGCTGATGGCGGTGACTGTACTGGTGGCAAGGATCACAACCACTGATTTACAGAGCGTTCGTATACAGTGTGCACTGTGGGAAATGCTTGAGTTGACGTGTCCAGTTTCCAAGGCACTTCTGAGACGGGGGAGTTATGTTTTCTCTCCCAGAGACATCTGGGTCACAAGAGAAATTCGGGTCTAAAGCTACAGATTTCTAATTTGGAACAGCGGACAACGCTCCGAGCACCGTTTGAGGCTTGACATTACTTGTAAGTGGTCGTCATACTTTCCTTGAGACTGTAGAAAGGAGCATGAAAGATCGTATCCGCACAGCTCTCAGAAGCTAATGTGTGTCGGCGCACATATTAGACTGAATCACTCGACTTGGGAAAATAGATTTCCCGACACATGAGTGCTCAGAAGGCGGTGGGCGCTGTTGCTGAGTTTGCTGTCCTTATTGCCCGAGGACAGAAGCAGGCAAAGACCGGAAGCTGAGGGTGCTGGATACTAAAGGCCAAGCCGCTTTCTACTCAGTGAGTGTAGAGAAATCCTACTTCTAAACTAAAATGTCTCTTCTTACACTGAAACGGACACCGGAACGTCAACGACAAGAAGCGCTGGTGCTTCGTGGTTTACTGCCAGCCTTTCATGATCGAGGAAAAGTCCACTTTGTCACCAGCTCAGCAGTAAAGTGGCCAAGCTTGTACGAAGCCCATTAAGCAAATGTCGATAGGATAAAAAACGTGACTGGTCTTCCCTCTCCTACGTCTTGAGGGTCATGATCTACTGAAGGCTGGGACTTGCCTCATTTAACAGATAATTAACTCGAGTCACTGTGGACCACAGTGGGACCGCTGCAGGAGAGTAACTCAGGAACACTGAATGAACGAGAATCGCATTTCCCTTCTGCATCCCACAGTGGGAACTGGGGGTAAAAATGTTTTCTCCCCCGGCTGGGGATCTAGGGACTTCCCCTCAAAGCCTGTCTGTTCCTCAACAGGTCTGGAAGAGGTGAATTCCCGTCGGAAACTGAGCCATGCCTTGCTGTGTTGTCCTGTGGTCAGTGGCCACAGATGTTGAATGAGTCTAGACATTTTTTCAAGCTTGAGCTAAATTTTAGACAATGTCTTTCAAATCAGAGCTCATACTAAGAAAAGCCTCTCTCTCCACGTTGGGAGTATCTAGTCTCCAAGATGCAATCTCTTAAGACAGTAAAATCCAGTCAGGAAGGATTTCTCTACTTACTTTTTCTTTAAATAAATAGCAGATATTCCATGTAGTTCGTATAAAGTAGACCCCAGACTCAGGAAAGCATCTGAGGCAGGTGTGGTGGCACGCCTGAGATCACAGCGCTTGGTAGCTTGAGGCAGGAAGGTTCTGAGACAGACTGGGCTAACGTAGCATGTCCCAGACACCAGGGCTACATAGCAAGCCCTTATCTTAACACAGACCAGCCAACCATCCAACCAGCAAGCATTTGAAAGTATGTGCCTGGCACTTTGGCCAGGACTCTGCACTCTCTGGAACTTCTCAGAGCATCTGTCCTAGTGTGGCCACATCCAAGAGGACTCACTGGAACTGATGCCAAGCATCTGCTATCAATGTGGGGTTCTGTCAGCCTTTGAGCCCACGTGGAGCCAAGGACTGCTTTACAATGTTGCAGAGATAACAGTCGGTCATTTCAACATTTCTTTTTCTTTTCAGTCTGATTGAGATGCAAGCCAATGTAAGGATATGCGAGGACCCAGACAGTTAAAACACTCTCAAAGCTCACAGGGCTCTTCTGGTCAAAGACCTCAAATAGCCAGATGATCAAAACAAACACACCCTTCGGTGGGATGAGCAGGTCATAGGACAGGCCCTTTCATCTCTCGGCCACCTCCAAATCTGTATTGTGCAATTATCAACACTCTTTTCAAAGGTGCCAAAAGCATATGACATCCATTTGGGTCAATGCAAAGGTGACAGCTCACATCCGTGACATTAGTAACTGAAAGTCTTCACTTTGGCCAACACATACAAAGGCAACTCACAGAATACCAACCAGGGCACTTAGACAAGTCCCAAGGGGTCAGTGCCACATTTGAAAAAAGAAGCCAGTTAAAGAGGACACAGCAGTCACTGACAATGGGACACATTGATTAATGTTCTTCACAATCTACCTTACAGCCGGGGTTCATTTTAGTACTAATAACCTCCTCATCAGAACAGATTGGCAACCACAAGGCTAGCATCTCTCCCCTGACTCTAAATAAACTCTGACTCGGCTGTAGATTTCCTTTCAGACCCTCAACTGCATTTCTTCCTTCAACATCTCCGCCCCAGCACAGACAACCCTTTGTCTCCTGCATGGAAACAAACCTCACCGCACCAAGGCAGGGCAAGGTTTCCAAAGCCCTAAAAAAGACCAGCTGACTTAGCAAATGCCAGGAGTGACCTTGAAAGTATTGATCAAATGCCCTTTCTCTCTTTCAGAGGCAGGGAAATTAAATAGTCTTCTAAATCATTAATGGATTCCTTTTATGCCCCCCTCTCTATGAAACAGCCTTTCCCCTGCATCCAAGCTGGAAACCTCCTTTCTACAAATTTATGGGAAGCAACAAGTATTCTCTTGTCAAAAATACTCATGGAAAAGGCTCAATGTCCCCTTTTGATACTACTTAGAACATCCGACGAAAATTCACCCACAATCAACTTGGAAAGATAACATTTTCCCTACCTTGGTAGGATTGGTAAGTCCATCTTAAAAATGTACTGAAGTGTTAATGGCAAAGAAAGCTTTAGTGAGAAGTTCGTTTTTTAAACTAAAAGTTGGTTTGGCTTCATCTTTCTCACAGAAAGTTTCCGTGTTTTGAAAACTGTGTTTTGAGTCTACATTTGGACCTAGAATCTGTCTACCACTGATGAGAGAAACCAGGATGCAAAAAAGTCCTCCCTTATCCAGAACCCCTGGGCACTTAGAATGAGGCCAGGAAGGCTGGAGTCCATTTAAACAGAAACAAAAGAAGAGGACGTGTAAAGCCTACAAAGTTGCCTTACAATGTTGCAGACTCAGTCTTTTATTTCAATGCTTTGGTTTGGTTTGGTTTGGTTTTAGTCTGTACGAGATGCAAGGAAATGTAAGGAAACCGGAGGGCCCAGACAGTTAAAATGCTCCCAAAGCTTTCAGGGTTGGTCTGGTCAAAAATCTCAGATAGCTAGCCCTGGTGGCTGGGTTACAAGAGATGAAGAGAAGGATAAATCGGTGTGGAACAGGGACAGCGCCATGTGGGGCAGGCAGTGCTAGAACCCCTGCACTCTAGGACTTGAATCAACCACTAATTTCAGATTGGTCTCAGTAAGTCTGTGGGTTGCTTTGGACCTGTTTCCCCAAAGAAGCTGCAGTAGGTAGTAGCTTCACTTTCTGTCCAAGTGTAGCACCTTCACGGGTTCCTTTGGCTGTTTGTAGCCCATTGTATCTGCTTACATTGTTCTCACTCCCTAGGAGAAGCCATCTAGGTTAGGAGGAGCAGAACCTTATACCTGATCTCACAGAAGCTCAGAGAGCTGATTCTTCTCCTCTCCAACACCATCTCTGGGCCATCCTGAACTCCAACTTCCCTCCCACTTTGTCATTTGTAGATCCTCCCTATGGTGGTTTGAATAAGTGTGTCCCCCACCCCCAATAGATTTGTAGATTTGAGTGGTTAGGGAGAGGCACTATTCGATTAGGAGGTGTGGCCTTATTTGAGTGGGTGTGGACTAACTGGAGGAAATGTGTCACTGGGGGGTGGGCTTTGAGATTTCAAAGGCTGAAGCCAGGCCCAGTGGCTCTCTTGCTTCTGCTGCCTGTGAATCAGGATGTAGAACTCTTAGCACCATATCAGCCTGAGTGCCTGCTGTGCTCATAAAGGACTGAACCTCTGAAACTGTAAGCCAGCCCTAACTAAATGATTTCTTTTATAAGAGCTGCCGTGGTCACGGCATCTCTTCAGAGCAATGGAACACAGACGAAGACACTCCTCACTCGTCCTGTGTCTCTGTCATACAAGACGCTCCTCCCACAAAATGCCCCACCTGTCCAACCTGCTCCAACCTCACATGCATGAACAGAGACTCCAACCCTTTGATGCTGCCTAGGAGCCCTCACCTTCACCTCCGTGCCATGGGGCCTGACACAGGTACCTCTGAGGTCCTCGGCACAGATGGTGATAACAGAACTCGTCCCCTGGCTCCTTCGTGCTTGATGTCAGCAAATACAGGAGAACCTCTGAAGGGCCGCCCTCTCCTCTCTGCAGCCCTGGCATCCAGAGCGGACGCTGAACCCAGGGTCTAAAAAAATGACAGACTCTGACAAATCTATGGCTTTAAATTTAATTTTCACTGCCCTCCCAATTTCTCCTACTTCTGAAAATCACATTTTCAACTCACGACTAAGTCCGTTATTACCAGCTTCTGTAAGTTACCTATTTTAGGTCCTCAAGATACATGGTAATTATGATGTAATAATCGTGATAATTAAAATACATTCATTAAATGTTATTCTAAAGCCACAAGTATAATAGTACCAACTAATAATATGTGGTGGTAGCCATAATGCCGAGTCCCCTTCTGAAGATTTTATACCTAATAATTCAGCCCTCAGTCCAGAGGTACGGGAAATGGAAGTGGAGAAGAGAGAGACACAGTCACAGCCACAGTCACAAAGCTGGCAAATGCTCCCCGTGGTTCTTCAGACTCAGGATGTCTGGCTGCACAGTTGGAGTCTCTGCAGGAAGCTAGATTACCTGCCTCTTGGCCCAGGACATGGCTCCGCTGACTAGCTTACGCCAACTGGACACCAGCTGGTCATTATCAGAGAGGAGGGAGCCCGGACTGAGAAAATGCCTCCACAAGACTGGGCTGTAGGGAGCCAGGGAGCCAGAAGGAAATTTTCTTCATTAGTGTTCAATGTGGGAAGGCTCAGCTCATGGTGGGTGGGGCCATACTGGGCTGGTGGCCCTGGTTCTATAAGACAGCAGGCTGAGCAAACCATGGGGAGCAAGTAACACCTCTCTAGGGCCTGCAGGAAGGCCTCTAGGGCCTGCCTCTAAGTTGCTGCTGTGCTTGAGTTCCTGTCCTGACTTCCTCCAGTGATGAACAGCAATTCAAAAACAGAGTTCAGATAAACCCTTTCCTCCCCAAGTTGCTTTGGTCATGGTGTTGCCTCATAGCAATGCTAACCCTGACAAGGCCCATGGCCGGCCACACTAGGGGATTTATAGATAGTTTTCTTTAATCCTCCAGACAGCGCTACAAAGTAAGACCGTGATGATCACCATTTACCAAGTGTCGAGACTAACGAGGTGGGTTTGAGAACTGCGAACTCAGTGCTTAGCCCAGGTCTTCGCATGTGACAAGATGGACTCAGAGAGAGCTGGTGGAGACACGTTCATCCACACAGTCCGTGGACAGTGTGAGAACATGCCATCACCCAGTCCTCTGAAGCCTGAGGGATGAGCGCATGGCCTCCATGTTTTACATACAGGTAAATGAAGGGCCAGTGACTAACTCGGTCCACGACTCACGTCTCCTGGGTCCCGAGTCTCCTAATCCGGTCTCATTCAACTGCTCCTGGCAAATCCACCATGCACTCTTCAGTAGTATTGCTATAAGATTCCAGAAATCTAACCAGTGTGGGAATGCTAGTGCTTCCAGGACAACGAAAAGCCAGTTAGAAGGATGTGGTGATAGTGGCTTCCCATGCGATTTTAAAGCATGGCAAACCAGAGCTCTTGGATGAGCGCTGCCCCCACCTTTGCTCATCTACCTTCTAAAAGCAAGCAATGCGTTTGTGGTCACCCGCATCTGTGGGGATTGTTAGAGACGGAAGCCCATAGTCTGAATAGTTATAGAATAACAAGACTTCCTCGAGAAATCCGTGTGAGACGACACCTCTTTTTATCCATAAAGCTTCTCTTTATTCTGTTAACTAATATTATGCTGAGATTAAAAGATTCATCTACAAACATTTTAGAAACCTGAGTGGAGACTGGTGAACCAAAAGAAAGAAGAAAGGGGGGGAGGAAGGAGGGAGGGAGAGAGGAAGAATGAAGGAAGGAAGGGAAAAAGGAGGGAGGGAAGGAGGGAGAAGAGGAAGGGAAGGAAGGAAAGAAGGAAAGAGGAGGGAGGGAAGGAAGGAGAGAGGGAGGAGGGAGGGAAGGAAGGAAGGAAGGAGAGAGGGAGGGGGAGGAAAGGAGAGAGAGGGGGGAAAGGAAGAAAGGAAGGAGGGAGGGAGGGAGGGAAGGATGGAGGGGAGAGAGGGAAGGAAGGAAGGAAGGTAGGAAGGAAGGGGGAGGAGAAAGGGACATAAACATCCTGACAATGTATGGCAATGTAAACCTTGAGTTCACGGCACCAGCAACATGTCACCTACACTTGGTGACCCCGGGCAAGGGAATTCACATGTTGGAAACTTCAGTCACCATAGCATATGCTGCTGGTAGGTAGAGGAGGGACCTTTAGAGGGAGGTTAGATGAGGTCATGGAGAAGGGATCCAAGCTGCTGTGTGTCCTCTCTGATGCAGGAAGAAGGCCTACATCAACGTGACCCCTCATTCTCACACTCGCAGCTCCCACACCATGAGGCAGACACAGCAAGCCGCCGCTGTATGCTGTTTCCCACCTAGGGGTGCCTTGTTCTGCAGCAGCGATGGCCAGACCGGTCACCAGCTCAGAGGTAGCCGAGGGCATTCAATGAACGAACTCATGTAAAGTATTTAGATAACTGGTGGAACAAAACAAACCCACAAATAGACATTCTTTTTTGTGCAAAACAGTTAAAGGAAATAAACCCTTTTTAAATAACATAGTACACGATGGGGGACTCTGGGAATGTAAGTCCTAGAAGAGGCACTTGAACCAGCAGGTGAGTTTCTAAAGGATTCCTAGGCTCTGCTCACAGCCGAGGTGTGTGATGTCCGCCCTGGAGAGGTGCTGTGATAGCGGGCGCCTGTGTCTGAGTCACCAGCTTGGCTGGGAATGAATGGAACCTTGGTCACTCCTCATCTACAACAACGGGTTCCCCCCAACTGTCCAAGTCGACATTCTGAGAACAGCTCATCCAATGAGCTAAGCCTCCAAGAATAGTCTTTGAATGTGGCTTGGGTTATTAAAGAATGAATTAAAAAACTCATAGGAAAAATTAAGGCACAATACACAATTTTTAAAAATATACAACACGAATACTGGTGTGAGCAAGAACTTCTCAGACCGGAAGATTCTATGGGCCGGGATTTCGGAAGCTTGACATGAAAGCAATTCCAGGGTGAATCGTTTAAGAAGCCACGAGTCGTCCTCCTCTTAGAACCACCATAAGCGTTTCCTTCTGAGAAGTGGGTTGTGTTGTCACATCTGCCACACAAGAGCCGAGGCGTGACAGGGCTCTTGTCACAGCCACACTTCTCTCCCCATGTGTCCACAACACAGCCCTGCACAACACTGAGCAAAGCTTCAAACCTACTCCTTAGACTAAAAAACCAGGGCTCGAATCTCCCAGCGGCACGGAGGACATAGTCGTCTGACCAGCACGATGATGGTCTGCCCCGGAGTGTAAATGCCAGTTTTGCAGTTTTGGATTTACTGCTCCCACTCTGCAGGTGGGGGAAGGGTGGCAGAGGGGGACGATCCTTACGGAACTTCTGTGATGTGATTTGCATTTTTTAAATTGCCACTAGCACCGGCTGTTTATAGGTCTCGGGGGAAATACAGCGAGAGGTCAGAGGAGGGGCTTCAGGAAAGGCACGAACCTGGATTAGGGTTTATGGCTCTCAGGATTTCCCTAGCCTCCTAAAGAAAATGGGCTGGACTGCGCAAACAGGCCCCCCGAAATCATTTTATGAACGCACAGCCGCAATCGAAACTAAATGCCGATGGAGAACAGTCATACAGGTGTGGGGATGCCCCAAGGGCCTCACTTCTCCTTGGGGTCTCAATTGCAATGGCGCCGATGGATCATTCTCTAGGACTCTGATTTATATCGAACGGCAGACACTTTATCACATGTGGACACTAATTAGTTGATGAACATTAAGTTATTAAACGTAGTCTGCCCTCGTCCCTTGAGGACATGACATGGAAGGAACAGAAGCCTTCACTGGCACTTTGCACATGGCTACCAGTCAAGGAATCGGCTGGGCACGGGATGTACAATGAGCAGTTGGCTGTAAGCAAACGTGCAGAATATGCACACCTCAGGTGTGCACACACACACACACACACACACACACACACACACACACACACACACACACAACCTATACACACACACACACACCCATTCTCTCTGTCTCTCTTTTTCTGTCTGTCACTCACTCTCTCCTTCATTATAAAACTAAATACATGCACATCTTCAAAGAGGGATCTTCAAACTTTAAACATGTTGCATACATTCCCATGTGCCCCACCCGCAATCCTGGGTGGAAGGAAGACATTTTGTGGCAAAGAGGTGAAAACCCTATGGAAGAGAGAAACAATCCCTGACCCCACATAACCAGAGACCAGGGCAAAGGTCTGACCCAGATCTGCCTGCCTTGGCCTGAGCCTTCTCATTGGAACACACCCCTTCCTTGGACAATGATATATTTGCTTTTAATATTTTAAAATTTCATTTTTACAGTTGGAGCACACTTTTAACCTCACCTTCGAGGCTTTCCTAACATTATGTGTGTCACTTGGGCTCAGCCAAGCTTGCTATGACTCCCACCCAGCTGCTCCTCCAGCCCTCCTGTGTACCTTCTGTCTGCAACCACGGGTACTTCTGTGAATGCACTTACTGTGGGTGCTCCCCTCTCCACACCCACTAACCTCCCACTCCCCTCTCCACACCCACTAACCCCCCACCCCTCTCCATACCCACCCCCCCACCCCTCTCCACACCCACCAACCCCCCTCCCCCTCCCATACCCACTAATCCCCCTCCCCTCTCCACACCCACTAACCCCCACCCCTCTCCACACCCACTAACCCCCACTCCCCTCTCCACCCACTAACCCCCCACCCCTCCCACACCCACTAACCCCCCCCCCCTCCACACCCACTAACCCCCCACTCCCCTCTCCACACCCACTAACCCCCCCCCCTCTCCACACCCACTAATCCCCCACCCCCCTCTCCACACCCACCAACCCCCCACCCCTCTCCACACCCACTAATCCCCCACCCCCTCCACACCCACTAACCCCCACCCCTCCCACACCCACTAACCCCCACCCCTCTCCACACCCCCACTAACCCCCACCCCTCTCCACACCCACTAACCCCCCCCCACTCCCCTCCACACCCACCCCCCACACCCTCCCACACCCACTAACCCCCCCCCCCCTCCACACCCACTTACCCCCCATTCCCTTCCACACCCACTAACCTCCCCCCCTCCACACCCCACTAACCCCCACCCCCTCTCCACACCCACCAACCACCCACTCCCCTCCATACCCACTAACCACCCCCCCCCTCCACACCCACTAACCCCCTCACTCCCCTCTCCACACCCACTACCCCCCCCCCACTTCTCTCTCCACACTCACTGCCCACACACACACACTCCCCTCTCCACACCCACTGCCCCACGCCCAGTGTGGAGGTCTTTGGGATCAGTTCTACACCCACACCTTCACCAGGGACTCTGATTGTCGTCTAGTGCCTGTCTTCGTTATGTTCCAGTGACAGCAAACCCTTCAACAACGTGTGACTATCCCAAACTTTCTCATATTTCCATCAATTTACTACTTGGACTCTGTCCTTCCTCCTCACCCTGCCCTTCACCCAACACTCCCAGCACCACTCCAAAGATGTCCATCTCTTAGGGAAGTTTGCAAACTATATCTAGTGTTTACCGCCTACATGTTTCCCCATTAACGTATATTTCCCTGGGAGACAAGATGATCTAACTCACTGCCTAATACAGATATGTGTTTACAAGTGAACAACGGTACACAGGAAAGGTGATCGGAAATTATTGATATATGATAGAGAGGCTGGGGTTTGCTCAGGGCTAAGCTGAGTAGGGAATGTGACCGTCTCACTAACATCTCGAAACTCGTCACCTCAGAGAACATAAAGAAGGGGAAGTCACTGTCTAACCATTCAATGCCCGCGTCTTAAATAAACATCTCAGAGAGCGAACGACATGGAAAGCCTCTCTCACTCCATGTCTGACGAGTCTGTCTGCCTACAGAGGAGAAGAGTCAAGAAGACATTAAAGTCAGAGAGAGCCTTGCAATTCTCACCCTCTCCCAGCGGCCTGGGAGAACGTGCCCCGCTCCTTGGCTCTCAAACGTGACCTATATGCTCACACCTGAGGATGTGAAGCTCATAGCTCACCCACCTCAGGCAGGACTAGGCTTATAGACTGCACCCACTTAAGCATCACCATTGCAGCGAGGCAGAGCCCAGACTCCCACGATCACAGCCTGACAGTTAATGGGTGACACTGTCTGGATGGTTCAAACATCAGGGTACAATGCTTTAGAAGTGCTGAGGTAAGCAGACGTCAGGCCTTTGAAAATGTGTCAAGCACAGCCTGTCCCCCACCCACGGCTGAACACATCTGAAGGGGGCAAGGTGACTGGGCCCTTCACGTATGCAGAACCAGGGTCTACTGTATGGAGGAGAGAGCAGCCATGGGCGGCAGAGCCAGGTCTGATGGGACAGAGGGGAGAGACAGGGAGCAGGTCCCCAGCCTCTGCTTGCCTCTGACCACTCCTGGTGCAGTTGCCTCTGCCCCACACCGAGCTGTTTGCCTTTCCCCTGTTTCTTTGTGAATGGCTTTGTAAGAAATCTTGATTGCAGCTATGTTTGAGATTTCCCAAGTAATGCTTCCTACAAGACAGAGAGCCCAGCCAGCCCACACCCTTGGCTTGAGCAGCATTCCCTACTGAATTGAAGATGAACAGCCTGGCAGTTACTGAGACAAATGACCTGACATTGTCATTTGGTGAAGCTTAAAGCCCAGACTCTGCTCCTCCCTCCCACGGACTTGTTTTTGTCTGGGAGGCAGGCCATCTTCTAAGCCTTTAAACACTTCTCTCCAGTTCTACCATTTAGTCCTAAAACGCCCTCCAAGGTATTATCCTGAGAGGCCTCCATTAAAGAATCATTACCAAAGCCCTGCTACAAATGAGTTTACCAGATAAGAAATCCCCAGGTTAACAGGAGAGATGTTGGCAGAATTGTCACAGTGAGCGTTTAGTTAGCTGCTCACTGAATCTCTCACCACTCAATTCTGGCTTCTATTTACTGCATTTAAATGAAGGATCTGTGAGGCAAGAGGCCTTAGGCTCCACCAGTTAAGTCCCCACATTGTCCTACCATCGTATAATTGTACCCAATCTGTTTCTTCTGGTTGTTACTGACCCACCCCCACCCCCACCCGGGGAAGCTTTGCTCTTTGTTTCCAACAAGGCGCATTCCTGTCATTGAACACAATTCTTTTAGTGCTTGGCTAAATCCAAGATCTACAGGAAACAATTTCATACTTAAATTACTAAAATCTATATTTTATTTATTAACCTAGAAATTTTGTTTTACTTGCCATGTCTGCACTCACAAAGGGATGACACACTGGGTGGCATTAGTATGACCCACAGCCTTCAGAAGCAATAAGAAAATGAACATTATGATGTGCCCTGCTCTGATTAGGGGCGAATTTTAGGAATGGGGACCGTGAGTTACATCTGGCACTCTCTCCAAGGTTTCCTAAGCTACCAAGTTTAGGGCACCCACAAAGCAGGAACTGTCCAGATTTTGCTGTCGCATTAATTTTAATAACCAACTTGTGGACTCAGACGCAGGGATCTGTCAGCAGGTGACCCAATGGAGAAGATGGAGAAGTGGGGGTTTATCCAGTCACAAAGAATAAAGTTATAATACTTGCAAGAAAGAAAAAGATGGAATTGGAGATCATGTTATGACGAACATTACACATTTGGTTCTACTTGTAAGTCCCAACTTTTATTTAGATATAACACTACACACATGCACGGGCACACATACATGCCCACACACACATGTATATACACATACACACACATAAAACACATGCACACACACATACACACATGTACACATATGCACACAGATCCATATACATGCACATATATGCATATACACATGGTAACACACCTACATACATGTACATATGCATATATACATATACACATATATATACACATGTGTACACAGATCCATACACACATGCACACAGATGCACATATATACATATATACATGTCACACACACCTATGCACACATGCACACATGCATATACACATACATATACACACACAAATACACACACTTGCACACATATGCACACAGATTCATATACATACATGCACACAGATGCACATATATGCATATATACATGCTCATACACACCCACACACACATGCACAAGGGAGGCCTGGAAGGGGAAGCAGAACGCAGGGAGGGTTGAACAGAAGGGGAGGGTGTAGGAGGAATATGGTCAAGGAGCACAATATGTTTGAAAGGAATTTTCTTTAGGTAAGCCCAGCATTGGGGACAGCGAAGGCAGAGCAGTAAAAATAAATAAACACAGTTTAAAAGTGGAAAGCCAAAGAGGCGTGCCACTTGAAGATGACGCCAACTTTCTCCCTGTGCCTTGCGGTTTCTCTGCACTCGTAAAGCAGAACTCTGAAAGCTAAATCCTTTGAAATGCGTAGTGAAAGGGAGATGAAGAAACAATGTCCTGTACGAAGACTCTGCACCCCCATCCTTGCACTGGGGCTCCAGAAAGTCTTCTTAAATAGAAAGCCACAGCAGCATCTTTTATTAAAAATAATACTGAGGGGTTGGGGATTTAGCTCAGCGGTAGAGCGCTTGCCTAGCAAGCACAAGGCCCTGGGTTCGGTCCCCAGCTCCGAAAAAAAGAAAAAAAAAATAATAATACTGGCAAAAAAAGACACAAACGCAGTCCCAGGGGGACCCCGCATTAGAACCAACTGATGTTTGTGATTTACTTTTCAAAAATGTCTCTCACAACCTGCCATAGCCATGAAATTACTACTAACTCTGTTGAGCCAAAATTTCATAGTTTTTTCCTGCCCCACTAAATAAGAGGAAAATTCCGCAGGCGACCATGTCAGTTTCTATGTACCGGCTGTCCACACGCTATCTCCTGAACAGGAATCAACAGATCAGGAAGGGCTGCTGTGCCACCCCAAACTCCGGGGTAGCCGAGTTCTTATCTCTCCTTTCTGCATTGCTCACATTTTAGCATGAAAAGCGGCAGAGCCCACACAGCCACTGGAGACAAAGTTGCAATGGGGAGCTGGAGTCCGTCCAGGAGTCCTTCGCCCGACCTGCCTATTGGGCTGTTTGCTCTCACCCCCAGCCTGACTCAACACAAAGAGAAAGAGCTTAAGCAGTCAAGACCCCCCACCTCCGAGATCTGTTGCAAATACGCAGGGGTCTACAGGTGGGTGGCCGTGCCATCAGACGTGTTCCTTATTCTTTCAATGCCATGTCAGGAAGGATTTTTTCCATAAAGGACCAAGGTGTAACTAAGTCTGATCTTGCCAGCTGGGAGGTCTCTGGCACAGTATCAGCTCTCCCATTGTACAGTGAAAGCTATCCGGGATAACCCATTAATGAATATCCTAGTAAAGCGTTAGTCACAAAACAGACAGTTGGGGTAGATTTAGTCCGAAGGCTACAACACAGAGTCCTGTCTGGGATGCCTGATTCCCTAATCTCCAAATCTACCAGGACGCTCCACTCACCGCCCAGTGGTGTGCGTGCACTGTTAACACCGGAACTGCCTGCGGTCAGAAGCTCCCTGGCTTCGCCCTGGCCTCACCTCGGCTTTTAGCAGTCTCCTGTATCAGGTGGCAGGTGCCGACCCTGAAGGAGGCTGCTCCAGAGAGGAAGGCCAATGTGGCAGTTACATCTCGGATGCAAGGCAATTGAGTAAGGCTCTTCAAATAGGTACATTCCTTCTAACCTAACAAAGCATCCACTTTCAAGCTCATGGCTGTGAGAAGACCGGATGGGGAGAAATAACCTTATGGACTCCTAATGAAGCCTGCAAGGCATCCTCCACGACTGTGCCCTCCGATAGCAGGGGGTGTCAAGGCGCAGAGGCCACAAGCAGGGTGCGCAGCACACCCTCCCTGGAATACTACCCCTTGGAAAGAATCTGAGGACTCTTGAGTGTCATTTGTTTCAGTGAACTGGACAAAACCCGGGGACATATGATGCAAAGCCCCTTTCAAAGCTGTTCTGTTTCTGCCTTCACATGAAATTGTTACAAATTGGGACCGTGGCTGCCCACCCCCCACCCTCTACCCCTAGGGCTCTTAGTGTGAACAGCAATGTAGTACTGCCCTGTGCTCCATAAAAACGGCCTCTCCAGGTTCCTCTGGGTAAGCAATGTCATTGTTTAACAGTCAAAGAGCAGTCTAGTGGTCAGACACCCGTTCCCCAATGTTTCCGGAAGGTATGGCTTTTATTCGGATGCACAAAGGGAAGGAGAATTACTTGCTTTGCATAGCAAGCCCTCTGCAGAAGGCTGTATTAAAATGTCATCATTACCTCGGCTTCCCGAATCCATCTTCCTAAGGCTGTGTGCCAATTGTACATGCCTCCCAATTATGCGTGCCTCTTCAGAGCTCTTCATTTTTTTGTTTTGTTTTATGTGTATGGGGTTTCACCTGCATGTATGTCTGTGTAACACATGCATGTAGTACCCGTGACGACCTAAAGAGGGTACCAGATCCCCCGGACTGAAGTTGCAGATGGTTACAGACTGCTGTGTGGGTGGTGGGAACCGATCTTGGGTCCTCTGGAAGAGCAGCCAGTGATCTTAATCACTGAGCCACCTCCCCTGATGTCTCCTCAGTGGTTTCTCACTGTGTCGCTGTCACACACTAGGATAGGAACGGGTTTGATACTTGAATGATCTGGCAAACAGCAGGCTGGGCTCAGACCCTCAGACACCTGCCTGTCCCTGCCTCCCGAGTGTTGGGATTAAAGGTGTGCACCGCCCTGCCCAGCTTCTTGTGGGCTGCTTCTTCTCTCTTCATTTTCTTTGGGGAGACAAGGTGACTTCGGTGTCCCACACCCTGCTCATTCCTCAGAGTCTGCTCAGTGCCAGTACAAAGGCTTCACTCTCAAGCCTTTAACCCCGACCGCCTTTTTACTTTTTAAACCACATCCAGCCATGTTATCTCTCAGACGGTATCTGGCTGTGAATCTTCGGACCTCCGGCCATAACCTTCTTTCCTCATATATGGATCCTCTTGTCCCAAATGTCTGATTACTGAACACTGGTTTGTCGGTATTTTTTTCACCCAAGTTACTTGAACGGCTTTGAAACAACTTACAGGGGAGAAAAAAAATCACATTTAGCAACGGCCCCCCCAAGAAAAACAACCCCACATTCTTCCTTTCTGATTCACAGTTTGTCCAGTTCAGAGGACGTTTATTGAGGACTAGCTCTGTGCTTTGCATAATGTCAGGCAAGGGGAACAGAGATAAGGGACGGCTGACCTCAGCAGCTTTAGCTCCCTGATAGGCTAAGCACTTTTTTTTCTGGATGAATACCAGAAGCAGAGCAAGTCTTCTGTAAGGGAATCCCTCTCTCCCTCCCTCCCTCCTGTGGGGAGCAGAAAGGATCCTGGGCTGCCTAAGCAGCACTCTGAACTATGAGAGATGAGTAAGAAACGGTGAGACAAGGGGGTGGAGGGAGGGTAGGAGGAGCATCCCCAGGAAACACAGCGTCTTACAGTCCGCAGAAGTGCTGACGCTGCCACCCCACAGAAGCCACAGAAGCTCGGGCCAGGTTCTATAAGTTCCTGATAACCCAGTACCTGAATCCACTGTGACTCACTCAAAGGAGAGCCAGACAGAGGTGGATAGAGGGCTGTCCCATGTTATCAGCCCTGACACTCTCTAAGGTCTGTCTGTGGAACGCACTGGTGACTCCTGTGGGGACCAAAATCAGTGTGTCTCGTATACAGAAGGTCAGTTTCTAAACAGCGCTTCGGTGGGCCGTCCGCACAGGACAGCTACCCCGAGAGAACAGACGGGAAAGGATCGCCCGTTGCCTGCCCTGGAAATGCATCACCTGCACCCTGGCCTGCTGAATTCTTCTCAACAATTTTGTTTCTAAAATTTCCCAAATTTTGTCAAAAATTAGGCAAAGATCTTTCTGTATAACATTTGATATTATTGACTCATACACTTGGACACAATTTCCAGTCACTCTCCCTATGAGGAATTAAGTTTCCTAGTTTATCTTTTAAAGAAGAGATATACTCCTCCTATTTTAGTGAGTTGTGAACTTTGATGTTGGGATGCCTTTTTGATAGTTTACAAAAGATAGACACCATTAAACCCCAAGGAATCTGAAAGAGTTGAAACATGAAAGCCAGCAAGATGAAGCCTTTATCTGCGGTTCTCCCATGGCTACTTCTGTGACTCAGGTACGCTAACAAGCACTGACCGACATCTATTTTGTCCTTAAGACACACGATTATGTAAAGCAGACAAACTTAGTCAGGCCCCTTGCACAGCAACCCTACCACTGGATGACTGGAGTCTAGCCCTCCATCTTAAATTGCTATATGCGTAGGTTATGTGGACACACATGTTGTGGGGTGCGCGCCAAGGTCAGAGGAAAATCTTGAGTGTCTGTGCCCTTGCCCCTCATCCTGTTTGAGAATAGTGTTCTCTCTTCACCACTGGGTGTGCCCTGCTTTTCATCCTCCTGCAGGGGAGTGAGGGCTGCACACCTCTCCACTTCTCTGACCAGAGAAGACATTGGGTTTCAGTGGTAACATTTGAGGTCCCCTATTTACACACACACACACACACACACACACACACACACACACACACACACACACACACACACACACACGCAGCCCCATTTGACCAAATGGGGAACAAAAAGGTTTGAAGTGGTTGGTAAAAGGTCCTATTTTGTGGAGCTCTGACATTGTCTTGTGTCATCTGTTCCTCTGCAGTAGACCTACAAGAACCTTCGAGGAAGTGATTTGCTGAAGAGAGGCTCCCAGGACAGGAGGGAAGAGGGAAAGAAGGAAGCCAAGCAAGGCTGAACCGTGAAAGGGAAGCTTCAGCTTTCCCCACATTATCCCACACATCGTGCTGAAGACAAGCAAACTATCCCAGAGCTTGACTGACCTCAGGTAAGGAGTGACACACGCTCCTGTGGTCCTGCTAACATCCACTGGGGAGTTGAAAGAAGGGAGCAGGGGTAACTAAGACCACCACTACCACCTCCAGGGGCAGCAACACTGAGAAGAAGTTCATTTAGCTTTTTGAAGACAGAAGGGCCATGCTGGCCTTTGAGAGAAAATGTGTACAGAAAGCAGGGCAAGCACCCAGTGAAGAGAGTTCAAGGGTGTCCAGGCAGCAGACTGGCATCTGCAATATGAACCAGGAAAATGTCACGAAAGTATAACGTGCAGATCCTTGCTCTGGGTTCTCGGAGCTTGTTTACCACTGAAGGGCATATATTTAACTATAAATAATTTCATTTTTTTCCTTTGGTGCTTCATAAAGGGGTAGATTTAAAGTCAATATGTCCTAGGAGCATAAAACTCACTTTTGAAAGCTTGCCTTCAGGCATCAAAAAATGAGGTTTTCAACCTATTGTGGTTGGGATTTACTGCAGAAGAAATACGCAGGACTTTTCACTAATGGAGTACAGGCTCGGACTGGAGGGATTAAGTAAGAGCTTGGCCAGCTCCTCAATATGAAGGAAGCTGGCACAGGACTCCATGGGGCCATTGCATATGCATATTCACAAAGCAATCCATGCTGTTAGTGATTCTGGGATGTCACATTGTGTGTCTACACATCTGGCTAACACTGATCTGCAAAACAGATCAAAACACTGATCTCAAATAAGCTCTTATAATGGAATATATGCAATTAAATGTGCATATATAAGCACACACATATTTTCTACACTGTTGTCTGTAGAAGGACGATGTTGGGTTTTCTGCCATGATATCACTCAGAGATGGAGGGCATTCTCATGGAGACAGTGTACTGAGTAGTAGACTTGGTCATGAGATCAGCTGAGGACTAGCCTAATACTCTGACTACATGACAAAAGAATATGGAAGATCAGGGTGGTTTCTAAGTGGTGTTTCCATGAATGCAGGAGGCTCGTGAATATTTCCATGTATGGCTATTAAACTTCCCTGATAATATTTATAATCTGACAAGTTATAACAAGATAATTATGTCAACCTGTCTAGGAGATAAGAAATGGACAGGCCAGGATAGTTCTCAGGTTGATCAAACTCTTCCTGGGCGCCCTCTGACTTCTCTAATCAGGAC
Source organism: Rattus rattus (assembly GCF_011064425.1). NCBI lineage: Eukaryota > Metazoa > Chordata > Mammalia > Rodentia > Muridae > Rattus > Rattus rattus. The sequence goes on from NC_046167.1 coordinate 79,236,597, forward strand.
CTACTTTAGACTTCCATGTGTATTCTCTGTGTGTCAACCATGCTTAGTGAGAGTCCTGTTGAGTCGGTTCCTTCCAAACACTCCATTTTCCATACCTTACCACCCCATCCATCTAGAGAGGTTCCTTTGCCTCCCTTTCACCCAGGTGATTTCTGCTCATTGTGGCTGATAGCCTGGTGTGCCTGGGACGCCCCCTGGCTTGATGCTTCCCTTAATAATGGAATGCACGTGGACTCCCATCAAGTTCTGCCAATATTGTTTAAGATTTTTGTACAATTATATACTGGGGTCTCTTCTGTTGAAGCAGTCCTGAATCAAATGTATGTTGCTTTAATTACTATACAGTTCTTGTTTTCTTTGACATTTAAAACATCGTGTGGTTAGGTACATTCAAATGAACAGAATGCATAATTTTTGAGGGGCCCAGTAATGAACACCCCAAATTTCTGGATATTATTAATGTAGAAGACTTATGACCATTGTCCCCTGGTGTCACCACCAGCTTTGTTTTGGGGGCATGCCCGGGGCTTCCCCTTAAGGCCCTGTGCGTCCCCCTCCCAGAAGATGGCTTGAAGGATTTAGTTGATAGTATTAAGTAAATGGACGCTGGGTACCGTGGTGGCCAACCACAGGGACCGCTCCATTTCAGGATCTCTGAGAACACTGCTCTCAGCTTGGGTGGTGAATGAAATCACTCCATGGATAGAGTTGGAAATGGGAATTCGCTTAAGAATCACTGAATTTCTTCCTCAAGCAAATTCTCAAGACACACTTACAATTATCTAATTTGATCCAATGTCATGGACTTATTGAGTCTTGGTCAATTCTTCCCTTGACTTAAATTCTGAAAACTTGGACTGCTTCAAATTCTCTGCTGCTTCCCCACAGCCTGTTTATAAGTCGAACCCTGTGGGAGCAGGAAGAGTCTCTCGTGTTGGGTAAGACTCCAGATAGAGGACAGAAATCAAGACGAATGGAAAGACTCCAGATAGAAGACAGAGAAATCAAGATGAATGGGTGTCGCTCGTTTTCCAGCTCAACGAAAGGATTGTCTAAAACACGGCCATTGCTTCCCACATTTCCGCTTTATTATGTAAGTCTGTGTAAGATTTATTTCAGATGCGGTGGGGTTGCTGAGACTTTGCTGATACGACGTGAGTTGTCCCTTCCTTCCTTCCTTCCTTCCTTCCTTCCTTCCTTCCTTCCTTTCCATTTGCTTATCCATAGACATATTAGATGGGAGGTTGAAGAACAGACTAAATATATTTATATAACTAGGCAGTTAGTAAAGAGGGAATGTACGTGACAGAAATGAAGACTTGGGAAGCATCGACTTTCTCAGGATCATGAGGGAAGGGCGCATTACCGTTTCTGTTGGGATGACCCACCCCCCCACACACATACTGATCTAACTGCTCTGACGGTGCACCCCGTATTCTCAATTGTTAATTACTGAGCTGGGGATATCAGGTGGGCAGGATGTATAAATGCTCGACATTTCCTCATCTGCCCCCAAAGAAAGGCGAGCGAGCTGCCATGGGGAGGTCCCCTAGTCCTCAACCTGGCCAAAAGGCAACGCTATGACGCGTAGTCCAGGTACTGATTGGTTCGGGTGAGTAAGCCGGGTATTGCTCACTATGCTAACAGCTTTTCCTGTGAGGAGAAAGTATGACCCTGGAGGAATGAAGAGTTCATGACTGGAGCTGAGGCTGAGGGGGAGGGGCTGAGGGAAGGAAGCACAATGGGCAGGGGCAGGGCAGAGAGAGCCAGAGAGAGTGTAGTGACAGGGACATCAGGTGGATTTGGTAGGCTGGCTGAGGCCCCGGCAAATAGGCCTGCAGCCTTATACTACACAGATATCTCTGTGTTGTTTTTATTAAACCCTAGGCAGGATGTGATGATTAATAATTGATTAATAATATAACCCCAGAGTCCCACAATATGGGTAGTACAAGAACCACAGGGAAGATGATAGAAGCCGCCCAAGACAGCCAACCAAACATCTTCTCACACTAAGGGGAAAGAAGAGAGTAAGAGCTAAGACAGAGATGGATGCTAAAGGGTACCTGCCTGACCTCCACCTTCAACAGTGATTCTAGAAAGACGAGCTTAGGCGAAGGCGTCGAAGTGCCTGATTGGAAGAATGAATCAAGTGGTTCTTCTTTGGAAGTCCATGGTCTCAAAACCTGGCCAGGCCACCCTAAAATGTTGTTTTGTCCCTGTTGTTTATCCGAAAGGAACATCAGTGAGTCCCAGCTTCCTATATCCAATGCTTAGCCACCACAAGGAGAAAACAGAATTCCTGTTTGGTCTGAAAAGGCAGCATTTGAGACAGTGATGCTTTTCCCAACAGCAAGTTGGGGCTCAAAAGGAGAGAATCTGGCTAAAATTACATCAGCCATAAAATCCACGATACAATGGAGTAATTGTCCAAATCTTAGGGTACGCAGAGCTACACATAAGGAGTCAGACTAAGGATGAGGACTGTAAGATTGAATCAAGACACAGTTCTTAACTTCCTCTGCTGTCAAATGCATGACCATGTGATACACACATCAGTCTTAGCATCTTATATGTGTATGATGCCGAGGGATTGCAGATGACTAAAATCCAAATAATCCTTACTGTGGTAGTTTGAATAGGTTTGGCTCCCAAGACCCATGTGTTTGAATGCTTGGCCCATGGGGAGTGGCACTGTTAGGAGGTGTGGCCCTGTTGGAGTAGTTATGGCCTTGTTGAAGTAGGTGTGGCCTTGTTGGGGGAAGTGTGGCACTGGGGGGGGGTGGGCTTTGAAGCTCTGCCCAGTATGAGACAGTCTCCTCCTGGCTGCCTTCGGATCAAGATGTAGAGCTCCCAGCTCCATCTCCATCACCATTTTTCCTGCCCACTGTCCTGCTTCCTGCCATTAGGATAATGGCCTGAACCTCTGAAACTGTAAGCCAGCCTCAATGAAATATTTTCCTTTTATAAGAGTTGTCTTGGTCACGGTATCTCTTCACAGCAATGGAAACCCTAACTAAGGCACTTATTAGAGCTGCATGGGGAAGGGGAGGAGTCTGGCCCATGCTCCTGCAACAAAACTGAAGTTGACACTGGGACATAAGTTGATCCATAGCCTTATATCATGAGCTTTTCTCTTTCCTGTCTTCCAGAGACACAGTCCCCCTATTTATCACTCATTATTAGAAATATACTTAATACATCAATACATTCCACATGCCTTCACAATGTTTGAGTTACCCAAGTGACTTATACCATTCATTACCTGTCACCAAGAGAACACAGCTCATAAAGGCTGAGTCAGCGCAAAAGAGACGCAGAAAGACAGAGATAGATCTGCGTCATGAGCCGGCTGTGTCGCTCTCAGGCATAGACGATCAGAGCACTCTGTTTCCTACCTAAGAGATACCTTCTCATCCATGTTCACTGCGGCTCTACACACAATAGCCAGGGAAGGGAACTGTCTTAGATGTCTAACAGCTCAGAAGGATGATGAAAATGCAGGACGTTTTACACAGTGGATCTTAATGAGCTGTACAAAAATAAAATTATGAAATTCACAGATAAATGGATGGATCTGGAAACGATCGTTCTGAGTGAGTTAACCCAGACCCAGAAGGGAAGCGTTGCCTGCTTTCTCTCGTCTGACGATGGTAGCTTTCAGTCTTTAGCTGTGTTTCATTTGGAATGCCCACAGAGGTCAGGAAGATAGTAAGGAGCCCCGGAAGTGGGCCATTCTGGGGGAAGTGAAATAGAACACATGGGTAAGTGAGAATAAACGAGTAGGAAGGGTTCAGTTGGGTGAGAGTGGGGTAGCAGGTTGATAGACGACACAGAGAGGGACATCTACCAAGTCCTTTTGAAGAGATGTATGAAAGCCTACCTACTTCTGTAGACACATTCCAGAATATCTACATTAAATAAAGGGTTCAGTGGAGAAACCCCATAAAAGGTAATAGTGCCCCTGAAAAGACAGCATAGGCTAATAAATATAAAACCCACTGCCGGGAAGACATTTCCCATTTGGAGATGTTACCCAGTATGTCCCATGGACCCCAGACACTGTAGTCATTGCCAACCCTCCAGTACTTGGTGCTAAGACCCCACTGTTGAAGGCACACTGTTGAGTCATAAGACATGGACAAACCAAGCTGATATGACCTGGAATCTTCATCCTTACTAGCTAGGTTTCATAGTTGGAGACAATGCTCTCTGTGCCTGCTACCAGAGGAGAAAAGAACCATCAGTTGCTGAGATGCTGAGAACCCCATGACCTTCAACAATGGCTGGTCTGCAGAGACACATTTGCTGATGTAATGGTGGGGCAGATGTTAGAGGAGTAACCACCATTTCTGGTTGGATTCAAGGCCCCTACACGAGATGAAATGTGTACCTAGAATCGTTACCAGGGCCAAGGACCTCGTAGTGTTCTGCTAACTGGAGACACGCAGATTTATTTCTGAAACCTCCTCACTCATACACAGGACAAAAGGCTCCATGTACATCATTAAAAAACGTTATTCTCAGCTCTGTGATAAGCCTCAAGAGCCAGGGACTTACTTCAGACAACGCAACAAAATCAGGCAGGGAGTAGGGAAACAGCCCCTCTATTGAGCTGGTCTCCAGGGTCCGCAGTGTTCTGGGAAGGGATGGTTAAGGTGGAGCAATCCTACTGCTCTCAGGCTGAGGTGACAAAGGAACCACCATCGAAACACTCGCCACCTACACACCAATAGGAAAGCAAGTCCCTGATCAAGAGACTAAATGAGAAACAACTTGAGTAGGTAATTCAGGACTCAGTGTAGCTTCATGGTGACCACAGGCTGGAAGCTTCCTCTCTGAGTCTTATTTCAAATGAGAATAATGAGGAGAGTGAGGCTCCACCGTGTAGGAAAATAAAACACTGAGCGCTGATATCAGCAGAAGGGCCTGGCAGACTTTTTGAGGGAATGTGTGATTATACTAAATGATTTTGAAATAGGATAGCATTAATTCATACAAGATGGCTCCCTTAGATAAGTTTTTTTTGGGGGGGGTACTGCATTGCTGTTTTTGGACTTGCTATATCTTTAAAAACAAACAAAGCCGGAGAATCTAGGAAGCCAGGCTACGGCAGGTTCAGTTGGGCGGTTGACTGTGCTCAGGTTTTGCCAGGATTGCAATGGGCACCCTGCTCCACTCTCCCCGTTCTTCTCTCCCTTCTGCTCCCACCCTGAACTTGTAGGGGCTGAGGTGACTCTCAGTCTTCAGTTCAGATTATTAATAACTCACCACAGGTCTAAAAAGTTCAATGAAGCTCTCCTTGTTCTGCCCATCCCTTCTTTCTTCTCTGTTCTTCTCTCCTTCTCTCCCTCCCTCCCCCCTCCCTCTCTCCTTCCCTCTCTCCTTCCCTCTCTCTCTCTCTCCTCTCTCCTCTCTCTCTCTCTCTCTCTCTCTCCTCTCTCCTTCTCCCCTTCCTCTCTCCCTCTCCTCTCAAAACACAAATGCTAGCAGACAATAAAGGAAGGCAGTGTGTTTGTACTTTAGCCTACGCCCTGATCAGAGCAGAGGGTTTTTCTTCAGTCTTGCTCCTGTCCAAGGCTTGACTTCCCTCACAGGAAACACAGCGTCGTGGCCTATATGGTTGTCATACGGGTGGCAATCTGTTACCTACGGGATTCAGTTCCTCCAGAATACCTCTTTCCTCTCTAGCAGGCTATAAACACACCAAATTTAAAGCCAGTTTTTATGTAAAAGAATTCTTTTAACAATTGTGCTCCCCGCACACAAAGGGAATTTCATTGGCCTCCATTCGCTTGTGTCTCCAGATCTAAGCTAATGGATACCGGAGCCTCCCACATTCAAATCCTTGCCCTGCAGTAAACACTTCCTCCCAGAAGAAGAAGACGACCAAACACTGCAACAGGTTCCTTGTAAAGTCCAGGGCAATTCAAACAGATGAGTTGTTTAAAGAGCAATAAAATTAGGAATTGAAATAATTTATATATAACATCTTAAAATGCCGGGCTCAAAGCAAGCATATGTTCTGCAAACACTGTAGAGTGACACATAGGGACCACAGTCTTTTCTATAAACCCCCTGTAAGCGCTGGCACAGTCACACACCCTGTGCATGGGCACAGCATATTTCTGCAACTCTGATTCTGTATTAAGTCAGGTCGTAGCCTCCATTTTTGGTTTGTTTTATTGTTTGTTTGTTTGTTTGTTTTGTTTTGTTTTTTCACCAGAACTTAAAATGTGAAATGTACGGCCTCTCAGGACTCAGCTTACAGAGCTGAGCTCCCAAACTAAGAATTGATTTTGTTTTTATGATCATCCACATAATGGGCTCTCTCCTTTATTTCATCAGAGTAGAAATAAAATCCAGAGACAAAAACATGGCCTACAACAGCTGCAAGTGGGAAGTGCAGATGTGAAGCCGGGGCTATGGGGCTCCTGCTCACTAGACAAGAGCTGACAAGATACAAATTCAAAGGGGGCACATACACTATTTAACCAGGCTGGCTTCCCAAGTGCCACAGGACCGTTGTGCTGATCCCACAGCCATTCAGCATCCCTGCCCAAAATGGAGACAGAGTTTTGAAGCACGTGTTGGAATTTAGGCCAAGTTACTATTGTTCTTCTTCACGAGTTCTCAGAAGCCTGTCTGCCGAAGGTACAGACAAGAATGAGGGAGGAGCAGAGGAAGACTGGGAGGCAGGGAAGAGCAGGGCAGAATAGCAGGATAAACAATAAAAGATCAAAGTGACACAGGGAGAAGCCAGAGGACTTCCAGATTTCCAAAGTTCCTGTCCAAGTGTCCAAGTGTGGCCCGGCCTGCATGAAGAGGTAAGTGTACCACTGGGTTAAAAAAGAAAAGTCCTGGTTGGGGATTTGGCTCAGTGGTAGAGCACTTGCCAAGCCCTGGGTTCAGGTCCTCAGCTCCAAAAAAAAAAAAAAAAAAAAGAAAAAAGAAAAAAAAAAGAAAAGTCCTGGGTTAAAGTAGGAACTGTCCTTGACTTCTAAGTACATCCACTTGTTTCTAAGAATTCATCTACCCATAAACGAAAGTAGTCATGAAAGGGAGTTCCTAAGTAACATCTCAGGAACTCTCTATGCTACAAATAAACAGGGCCTTTCCCTGGAGTCCAAACAGGCTCATAGGATGGCTCAGGCAAGACGGGCACTTAAGTTAGAGCTGAGGATCTCCCCCACTCCCCACCCTCCACCTTACCCCCCCCCCCGACTACATAGATGAGCCTGAAGGATGCTATACTGAGTCCAAGATGGTGGCCCTGGATAGACATGTTCCCTACTGCTAGGAAATCAACCTACTGATTGAGAAGTGGGGTACCAGAGGCCAGGGAGAGGAGTGGGAGGGAGGACGGAGAGGAGACAGACAGTAGGGAGTGCAGACTATGGCTGCTTAGGAGGAATGGCTCCTGCTGCCCGCTAGTGCAGTAGTCTAGTTGGCTGACCAGGCTTGTGTAGCTCTAAAAGGCCAAGCGCAGAGGACTTCGCTGTTTTTAGCACAGAGGAGTAAGTGTCTGAGGTGAAGGATGGGCTGGCTACACTGATCCAATCATAGTACGCTCAACTCATGGGTTTTTATTATTATTTCTAATTCTGTGAGAACTTCATAAGACACAATTTGAACATACCGACACCTAACTCCTCCTCCTCGCTCCTCCAAGATCTGCCTCCCGGGCCTCTCCCCCTCTACTTCCTCTGTGTGTGTGTGTGTGTGTGTGTGTGTGTGTGTGTGTGTGTGTCTGTGTGTGTGTGTGTGTTTTTCTGTGTGTGTGTTTTTGTGTGTGTGTGTGTGTGTGTGTGTGTGTGTGTGTGTGTGTGTGTGTGTGTGTGTGTGTCTGTGTGTGTGTGTGTGTGTGTGTGTGTGTGTGTATTTTTTTTTAATAAATTACCAACTCCAGTTTGTGTTGTCTCTGGGTATCCACCAATGGAGCACAGTGAGCTCAACTGGAGATGTATCCTTAGAGAAAACTAACTCTTCCTCCCTGACGCGCCATCCACTGTCTATTGGGCAAGCCATTCTAGCATGCCCGTTGGACAACATCCTAGCATGAAGTGGGAAGGAAACTAAGAAACTATGAACGGTTGTCTTTGTGTGTTTAAATGTCACACTGTATTCCATAAGTATTTATAACTAAATTAAAATTTAAAATTAAAATAAAAAGATCATTTTCTCTTACACAGCTATGGGAGAAAGACTGGTTGTTCTGCTTCCTGTGTGAACAACAATACCAATTCCTTCGAGTTCCGTATGCCTTTACAGTGCTGTGCGCAGAGTAGGCCGCCTCTGACCTCATATAGATGCACACAGCGTTGGCCTGAAGGAAAGAGAGACAGCTGGGGAGGCGGCTTGGTGAGGAAGAAGAGCACTGACTGCTCTTGAGGAGAACCCAGGTAAGTTCCCAGCCTGGTGGCAGCTCAGTCATCTGTAACTCAGTGTCATGGAGGCCAAGGCTCTCTTGGGGCCTTCACGGGCTCCGCACACATGTGGGACAGGCACATGACGCAGGCAACCATGTATACACAAAACCAAAAGGTAAATCTGTTTCCTAAAGTATGAAGAGATTTGGAAAACAAGTCAGCTTGCGAACCTGAGATAGACTCACACCTCTAAACAACAGGGAAAGGCCGTTCACTTCCTCAGAAATATACTTTAACTGCTGGCCAACTCTTTCAACTGTTTTTTTTTCTTCTGAAATTATCAAGGATTAGTGAGTATTGACAACTTGTCTTTTTTCTTTTAAAATATTCCTGAGGTATACCACGAGGCTTCCAATCCCCCTACCCTGAGGAAGTGAGAAAGTTCTGTGTTCATCCCCACAGCAAGTTCATCACCCAGCTCTTCTGCTGCTGTAAAATTATTTTAAAAATGCTGTCTTTTACCCCATACTAGGTCCAGCACTGTAGTGCCCCCAAGATATCTGGTGGATATCTTCATCTCAGTCAGCAAAGCATCTCACCTGCTCTGCTCCATCCCATATCACACTGCCGATGGCTTCTCTCTGAGCCTGGCAGCAATCTCTCTACCCATCCAGTTCCCAAGGCAGGCTGCCACCATGCCAGACATAGACATCCCAATTCCATGGCGGCCCAGTGTATCCAGCCACCACACACTCTCTTGAACTTAAACCACCACATAAGAGAACACACAACACAATAACCTCTGATCCAACCGATAAGATATAATTGCCCACCTAGACATTCAAAGCCCTGTATACATCCATCCCTTAAGAACATTCATAACAACCTGTAAATGTGCAGAGAGGAATCTTAACATCGGCCTCCATGTTTTCCTGGAGGCGTCTTCGCCTCGGTCCAGTCTCCTCCTCTTTCTAAAACTTTTCTCCCGCTCATCTTTCCTCCTCGTCCAACGATAGGCCTCATTCTGTCCTGCACCCGCCTTCACCTGTATGACATCCTACACTCTTCCTACACTCTTCAACAAGTCTTTTTGTTTTGTCAGTGACTTTCTGATTCTATAAAGTTAAAAATCATATTCCGAAAATGTCACACTACATTTTCTCACATGTCTTTATTCTGCGGATCCCAGAATAAGACGAGAGTATTTCACACACAATTAAAAGGGAGAAAGGGAGCTGCACGGCGCCTAAAGCAGCCAAGTTTAAAAGCAGGCGGTGGAGAAGCATGGAGAGATGTGAATATGTTCATGGCTTGGAGCAGGGAGAGGCCCTCTGGAGATGCGTGGCTCGGGTGGAAAAGAGAAAAGATCTGCCTCTATCAGAAGGCAAACATTTTTGTTTAACAATAATATTACTGGAAAGTTAAAAGATGCTGATGTAGCACTCACAGCTGTAATCTGGACACTTAGGAGGCTAAGGCCTGGTTTACTGAAAGTCAGAGGCTAGCCTGAACTACAAAGTGAGAGTCTATATCAAGCAAACTAACAAAAATCTTAAAACGGTTGTTTGAAAGCAACAGACTAACTAGGAAAAGCATGAATGATCTGTATAACCAATAAAAATTAATACCTAAAAGTAACTTAAACATGTACGCCAATATTAAGTGTATAATTTCTTCTTACCTTTCATATGATAAGGATTCTTAACGTTATCAACTGAAATATCAACATAATCCAAATTAATAAATATATAGAATTCTGACTGATAATTTTTAGTATGGCTAAAAATAATGAGAGGGTGCCTTTATACGTTGCTGCTAGAAGACCCTGTCCGTAAAGAGCTCCTCTGGGTACCTGCTCACATTTGAGCTGTGTACTTTCTCTCTCCACCACCCACTTCCATCTATCTCTATATTTATATATCAATTAATTTTCTGAAGTTTCAATTAAATGCTAAGCGTCCGAAAGTGTCAAGTAAACCACACTCATTAGCAGCAATAAGAACGTGTGGCAATCATTAAAAGCTGGGAACGCTTGTGTCTCCCATGAAGGAGTTACGTCTGGGGGGTGACTTGTCTGTACAAGGCATTATTGAGGGATATTGGAACTCTTATACTCAGATCCAACCCTGTGAACCACAGTGAACCTCATCCTTCTGTAAGCTGACTGACTGACTGACTGACTGACTGACTGACTGACTGAGGTGTTGCATTACAGCCATAAAAGGCTACTGTGGTGGCTGAGTCCTCAGGGTGTGGTAATACCAGAGAAAGCTTAGTAAGCGTGGCCTTGATGAAGGGACTGTGTCTTTGAGGATGGGCTTTGAGGTTTCAAAAGCCCAAGCCAGGCCTTGTCTGTCTGTCTGTCTGTCTGTCTGTCTCTGTCTCTGCTCCTCCCTGCCTGCCTCCCTCTCCCTCTCCCTCTCCCTCTTCCCCTTTCTCCTTCCCTCCCTTCCTTCCTCCCTCCCTGTCTGTCTGTCTGTCTGTCTGTCTGTCTGTCTCTGCCTGTGAATCAGGATGCAGCTCTCAGCTCCCTCTCCAGCACCATGCCTGCCTGCCGCCATGCTCCCACCAAGATGATACTGGACCAAACCTTTCAAACTAAAAGCCAGCCCCAGTTAAAGGCTTGCCCTTGTAAGAGCTCCCTGGTCACTGGTCTCCTCACAGCAGTAGAGCACGGACTAGCACAGCTGCCTGTGCCTGTGCCTCTGCCAAAACGGAGCAAGAGAAAACGAGACTTGCTGGAGACCACAGAACCTGGAAGACACAGAGGTGGGCATCAGACTTGAGCAGCCCAGTGGCAGGGTGCCGGGGAGTCCGACTAAGGAGCAGCTGCCCAAGTGCTGGCAGAAAGGGCTACGAGGGCAAACGTGACCTCAGGAAATACACAGAAGGAGACTGGTGCTATGACTTCCCTGCAGAATGAAAGAAGAGCTCTGCTCTGGTTATTGACACGGAAAGTAAAGCTACGTGTTTGATCATTTGCATAATGCACGCATCCATCCCGCGGAGATCGAGACAGTTATATCTAGGAGTGGAGGACGAGAGAGTGAGAAAGGGTGATGGAGAATTGCTATTTTTGAATTGCATATTCCTAAGCCGCGTGGAAGTCTGGAGAACAAACTTTTGTTAGTGTTCTAATTTTAACACACTGCAGGGTTTTTTTTCATCTAAAACTGAAAGATGCATTTGGAAAAAGTTTGTCTTTTCAGATGTTTCTCTTGACCCTGTTTCTGGCTTCCCTCGCGTGTTTTCCTCTTTCAAAAGCGGGTCCAGCTATGCGCTGAACCCAAGCTCTTCAACCTTCTGGACTGTTCTGAGCTCGTGGAAGGCAGAAACCGTCAGTGGCTCTGGCCCTGCTGTGTTTAAGAGCACGATTCTTAGCATTGAGAGACTAAGATAATTTTCAGAGCAGTCGTCTGAGTGCAGAGAAGAGGACCATGGGCCTCTGCTCCCTGCAGTGTCACTTCTGTCTGTCTTAACTGGAAATCTGGACATTTCTGAGATCAGGAATGAATGAGTGCAGGCTAGAGACACACGTGTAACCTCTGGGCCTTTAGGGCCGTGAGAAAAAACTGCCTCTTTCCCATGCCCTCTGCCATTTCTCAGGACCACTAAGACATTTCAACCTGGATTCCAAGGGCTGCATCCATCCTGGGGGAGAAACAGCACGGTGCATTTCATCAGGAAGTTCAAGAGTGCACTGACTGCCAAGCCTGTTCCTCATCTACCTGCCGAGTGCCAAGCCTGCCGGCTCCTCGGGACTTTTTTCCAGCCCTCCCTGTGGCAGGGCTCCCAGCATGGAACACCCTCTGAAGAAGTGCGACCCAGATGCCATAGATTGATTCTTCCACTGCCTTCACGTGGGATCGAGGCAGAGACTCCATGGGGGAGCCGAGTAAGACTTGGTCGGAACACGAGAGCATACGTTCACTGCACACCCATGGTCTTGTTGTTGTTCCTTAGCAACGAGCCACTTTGAAAACTCTTTGAGAGGTGTATCACTGAAAACTAATCAAAGTGGAGGCAGCCTTAGATGAAAATGGATCAAATTATAACTACGGAGGTCTCAGTGTGGGGACAGACGTAGGCAGACTCACAACGGTCTCGTGCATTCCTATTAATTATGTATAGGAGTAGCCCAGTGCGCGTGGCCAAACACTGATAGAGGAACTCTTTTTGGAACTCTTATGCTAATAATAACTAGACTTTTAACAACAACAACAAAAAAGAGTAACTGGACAGAAATAAACAGAAAATGGAGAGAAAGAAACCGGACCATTTGAAATCATTCCTGTCACAGGTCCAGTAGCTTATCAGACATTAGCCACAAGATGCTTACACTGCAGTAAACAAGCGGGAGTGAAATATGAATTCGAGCTCAACAGCGAAATACGAGCTACTAACGAGCTACTAGCTGACCCCTCCGCCAGCTGCAGGTCTGAATGAAGACCCAAGCTTCAAAGCTCTTCAAATCGTCAACATTAAGCTGTTAGTCCACAATCTGAAGACTTGTACCACACACTGAATAGTTGACCTGCAAGACAGGCCAGGTTCCCTTCTGGGTTCAGAAGTTAGGAGAGCAGTAGCCAATGTGGTGGTGTTTGTGGAGAGGTGGCCTTGAATGTGTAAGAGAAAGGGCCAAGTGGGCGGAGGCTAGGCCAGGGAGCTGCTGCCCCTGGGAGGGGTTAATAGGGACCTTTAGTGAGTTCACTAAAGAAGCAATAGGAGTTGGCCTGCTCTGCCCTGCCCTCGGGCTTCCCAACTGGTTTGATATCTCTCCCTGTCCCAGCTTCTGCTGCGCATGACAAAGGACAAGGCGAGGCCACACCTCAGGAGAGGAGTCCATGTACTATCTGGGCTTTCAGACTTGTGAACTAGGAGCACTGTCTGGGCTTTCTGACTTCTGAACCGTGAGAATGGACCTTGTCTTTATAGACAGCCCACAGTTTCAGGTGTTTAGTCATTTCTTAACAGCCATGGAAAATGAATGCAGCTGGGATGGGCTCAAAGCCCTGAATGCCTACGGGCTGGCAGCCACATGCGGTCTTGATCTCTGGCAGAGACTGCGCGGTTTCTTCTATTGCTCTTGAGAAACTCTGACTGGCGCACCGTCTATTTCAGGAGTATAATGTTTGCACAGTCTTCCCGTTTTAGGGCATACGTTTTGAGCGCGACCCTTGCTCTAATGGCACTGAAAGTGCATTAACTCACATTAATTTTTAAACAGCGCCTTTTGTTCAGTTTTGTTTGTGCTTAATCCATGAGCCCCATCCTAATTTCTAGATCCCCAAAGATGATGGTGGACTCAGCATCTGACTTGTTAAGTGATAACCTCGGGTCAGGGGGTCAACCGGCACAGACCACGCCACAGACTAACACACGGCTGAAAACAAAGAAAACGGAGCCCATCTGCTCCGGACGAGAGCACGCGTCTCTGAGACAGCATTGCAGATGTAAGTTTTATTTATGTTTAGGACTAAGACAGAAAAACACACCACAGTCGTTACTGCCTGGAAGGAGTCATTGGCTGCCGCACTCAAGGCTAAGCGAGTTCTTCCGGTTCATTAAGGATGAACACGCAGGGGCTAGGTGGTTATAGTCTGTTATTCACTTAAAATAACTGTGTGAGGTCTGAGGTTCCATGCAGGATGCAGCCTTGGAAACAACATCTACCTTCCCTTCCACTGCACCACTGGGAGAATACATTGCCACTTACAGGCACTTCCTCTGTCCACCTGTCATCCCTGGACCGTATCAAGAAGGCTTCCTAGACTTTTGCTTCTAGTGAACTCCTGGAAGGGCCTGAACGTAGCCTTCCTCAGGAGAATCCACAGATGAAAAGTCTCAAGATAAACCCTTCATGACAGGAGATTCAGTCTCACGAACCTGATGTTCTCCAGTCCAAACTGTGCTTGGGGACAAGACACATGCTCAAAATGTCCCCAAGGAAATACAGCACCTGACGAGGCTGAGGCACAAGATGTCCATGGTAGGTACCCAGCGCACGATGAGCAGACAGCTAGTCCGGCCTGGTGGCTTGGGGAGAAATGGCGGAGTTTGGTTTGCATGGCAACCCCCACCATGCACAGTAGGGGAAAGGTGTGGCAGGCCATACTCATGACAAAGGAGCCGTGATTCTCGGGGCGTGGGTAACAGTGGCATGAGCCACCCCTGAAAACTGTTCAGATGCCAATTTCTGGAGCCACACATATTCTGGGGGAGCTCTGCAATCCTTGCTTCCCTGTGGGTCTTTGGCCCGAGGTTAGAGAAGCCACTGCACAATGACTCCAGTCACTGGGCACACTCCTTCTCCCGGGTCTTACTAGAGCCAAGGAGCCTTTCTCCTAAGGAGGTGCACAGGCTCAGAGGCAGCCAGACAAGACCGGAAGAGTTCTATCCTGGCAGCTCTGACTTGATGACAACTGAGAATCCCTCCCAAAGAAAGAGGGGAGGAAGCATCAGAAAAGGCCATCCGTCCCAGGCCCAGTGAATCCTGGCAAGGTCTGTTGCTTACATTACAGGTAAAGGCACCCACAGACTCGATCCTCCACACAGGTCACCGCCAAGCCTGCTTAGAGTTTTCCCCTCTAGGCATTTACAGTGTCGAGCTCTCAGAGACCACGCAAAATACAGTGACCTCGTAATAGCTGATCCATCAGCTTAAACGTCGCAGCAAACGCTTCAATGTCCCCGGAACGCTTTTTTTTTTATATAAGAGCATTTATTTGAGTGTTTCCTCATCTCTGTCCCTAAACACAATGTATTAGCCTCAAAGAAGTATCAATTACCCATTTAAGACAATACAGGTCTACCTCTCAGACCTGAGATACTTCAATAAAAACCTATCTGCACGCGCGCACAGCCTCGGTGTGCCAAGGTGGCTTTTCTTGTTCTGCTTCTGACAGTGTTGGTTGCATAATTTTCAAAAGGTGAGAATACAGAAAAGTAACAGCAAAAGAAAGCAGGTGACAGGAGCCTTAGAATCTCCACGTCCAGCAGAAAAGAGCACGCATGCGCACGGCCATAACATGTCCTTGCCCCTGTGCCTTACCTGCCCATGATGGCCACAGGACCACTCAAGCACTGCCCCAGGCCCCCGCTGCTGAGCCAGTCCACACTGGAGAAACCAGCCCGTGCTCCTAGGACAACTGCGCTCATGGGAAAGTGGGCAAGGCTGAGTAATCCTGAGTTTATTCTGTCTTGGTTTGTAGTATCATATCCTTGCTGCTATTTTTTTTAGCCTTCAAAAGCAGTCATCATAAATCCAGGCACTTCCTCGTTCAGTGACAATTAGCATTAGTCATGAGCCAAAAATGAGTCCACTTAAGAAGCAAAATAAGCACACTTCTGCTTACCTTTCATGCCAAACTTGGAATGTCTCGCCAACTTGAGCAGAAGCAGCATCACCAGCAGGCAGAATCCTACCACAGAGGCAATCACCACCACGGCATAGACCTGGGGAGAGAGAGCCGGGCCGTGAAGACGTTGCAAAGCCATTCCCTGCGTTACCTTGACGGTGATGACCATGGTGGGTAACATCTGAGCACCTGCTATTCACTCTCATAAAGTGACACAGCGGTCACTTTAACCTCAACAACCCTGCAGTGAAACAGGTAAGTCCTATTAGGCGCCGATTTTCCAAAGGAGGAAGCAGGTTAAACTTATAAACAGATCTCACAGAAATAATCATATCTATGGCTACATCTACCTATCTATCCACCAATCCAGAGACACGGGAGCAAACAGAAGGGGAAGGAGAAGAAAGGGAATGAATGAAAATCATTAGTGTTTTGATGCTAGTGAAAAGCACGGTATTATCATTCACATTACTTCTGTGCACGCTTAAAAACTGCTCACGGTGAATAACCTTTTTAAGTTAGTGTCATGGCTTACAGAAGCCAGGGCCTTCAGGAAGCAGGGAGGAGTTTTGGAGCACATCCCAGTCCTAAACACAACTGGAGATAAACATCCCTGATCTGTTCGTGTTCCTGTGTGGATAAAACCGGCCAGAAAAAGGCAGCGGTGGTTTTTAAAAAATGGAATTACAAGTTGTGGGTTATGCAAGTGGAAAGAGTAGCAGAGCAATTCTGTCACAACCCCCCCCCAAAAAAATAAAAAGACAATGAAACTTAGTATTCCCTGCGGCCACTGCTCCTCAGGGCACATTAGGAGCATCTTACTCCTTGAAGGACATTGTGATATTCTAGAAACAGAGATGTAACAATGTAACGCACTGTTTGGTCCTTGGCTTTCTGTTGCTGTGATAGATACCAAGACTAAAAGCAGCCCAGGAAGAAAGGGTTTGTTTTATCTTGTAGTTTACCAGGAGTTTGAGGCAGGAGCTGGGAGGCAGAGACTGAAGCAGGGACTGGGGAGAAACCGAACAGTTTGCTGCTGTGCTCCCATGGTTTACTCATCTCCATTCCAAGGACATCCTAGAACCACCCACCAAGGTGGCTCCATCCACAATTAATCCACATCAACTGTCAATCAAGAAAAAGCCCAGAGCCATGCCTCCAGGGCCACTCTGAAGGAGAAGCAAACCTTCCATTTGAGAGTCTCTGTTTCGAGGTGACTCGGGTTTCCATCAAATTATCAAAACTTAACCAGCACAGCCAGGGTGGGGAACTGGCAAACTTTGATTGTAATCTACCAGACAGAACTACCCAGTGTATGTTGGAAATAAATGCACAAGGCCGTGTTCTAATAAAATTTTAGCTATAGACACAGATGCTGACCTTTGACGGTGCTTACCAACTCCTGTGTTACCCACTCTGTATAATAACCCTTAAAGCAGTATTATGGTTTCCTCTAAGGCAGTGGTGCTCAACTTGTGGGCCACAACCCCTTGGGAAGCTGAGTAACACACAGGGGTTGCCCAAGGTCATCGGAAAACAGAGATTTACATCGTGATTCAGAACAGTATCAAGATGACAGTTCTAAAGCAGCAACAAAAATAACATCATGGTTGGGGGTCATCCCATGTAGAACTGCATAAAGGGCTGCAGCATTAGGAAGGTTGAGAACCACTGCTCTAAGCCATCATCAATGTTCCTTATCAAAATGATTCTGGCTCCTGATTCTCTGAGAAATGCATTTCCCACCTTGCTCGTGACCGGGTGGATTCACGACCCTAGTCAAGACCAGCGCTGATGAAGAATAGACAATGTCTACCAATCTGAGATCTTAGTCTAAGGCCACGGTCCTCAACAAGGCATGAAGCGGTCATCGGGAGACCGGAAGTGCATCAACTCTCCAAGGAGCAGCTGTGTGTCAGGCAAGTGCTACTACTGTCAGGACAAGGCTAAAGAGACTCCCAGTAAGACACCTAATGAAGCGTGAAAGGAA
Source organism: Rattus rattus (assembly GCF_011064425.1). Taxonomy (NCBI): domain Eukaryota; kingdom Metazoa; phylum Chordata; class Mammalia; order Rodentia; family Muridae; genus Rattus; species Rattus rattus. The sequence goes on from NC_046167.1 coordinate 79,254,314, forward strand.
TCTTTGTGGTGTTTAGCCTCTAAGATGGGGACATGTCTGCTACCATAGCATAGAGCATACCCCGACAGGGCAAACTATAGATAGTTCAGACCGGGCTTGTCTCTCTGAGTGGGAAACTCAGACGTGCCTCTCTGCTTGTCGTAACTTTCATGTATAACAGTTCCTTGCCTTGTAGGGTTCCTGCAGACAGTGAAGGTAGAACAGTAGCTACTGTGGTGAACAGTGAGATGACTAAGAGGATGGTGCTACAAATGGCAGTGCTGTCAAAACTGAAACTCAAGGAAACAGATAGGGAAACACGCCAAGGTCGTGCAGCCTGGAGTCTAAACCAGTGTGTCCAGTGGTTCAAAAAACTGATTCGTTCACAGCAAAGCGTGTTCACAAGAAAGGTAGGAAAATAAGACACCATGGCTGATCCCTCTGTGGTTTCACTGTCTGGTGTCAGATAAGAAGAACATTAAGTCAGTTGCAAAGGGCTTCAAGGGCACTGGCAGTGGCCAGGATGTGCAAGGGTCTGATAACAGACACTAGCGGCTTTCCTGTTTTTCTGCTCTCCCAGTATCCCTGAAAAACCTGGGTCTAGACTCAGCCTCTGTGTACTCAAGGTGACAGCAGATCACCTGACCTAACAAATCCATCTCCGTTGACCGCCAGCTTATCCACGCTGCCTGGATCACGTGTGATGGTCAACTCGTAGCCTTCTCACTCACAAAACCCTGTCATGGCTTCACAGAATTTATGTTCACATAGTCCTTTTTTTACTTAACAATGACTGCAAGGAAAGACTAATACTATGTTGTTATATTTGTTACTTTTTTTATTAGTGTTTTTAATCTCTGGCCATCCATGCCTTATAAATCAAACTTTATTATGGGTGTGTAGAGGGAAAACCACAGGGTCCCTGAACCCCAGCCAGGCTTCAAAACTACCTAAAATTTCAAGCTTCCATGGGAGGTCTTTTTTTTTTTTTTTTTTTTGGTTCTTTTTTTTTTGGAGCTGGGGACCGAACCCCGGGCCTTGTGCTTCCTTGGCAAGCGCTCTACCCCTGAGCTAAATCCCCCACCCCCCCTGGGAGGTGTTACAATGTGTTCTCTGGATGGAAAAACATGGCTACCAGGCTAGTGAGATGACTTGGTGTGTAAAAATACTTGTCTCATGCAAGCCTGTTGACCTGTGTTTGATCCTTGGATACTGCACTGGAAAGCAGTCCTCTAAACTCAACACAGACATTTAAGCATGTACGTGCTCAAGCATGTATACACTCATCATTCATGTTCATGTGCACAGCTTTCATGTGCACAACATTCAGGTGCATAGTGTTCAGGTGCATAGTGTTCAGGTGCACAGCATTCAGGTGCATAGCATTTAGGTACACAGCCTTCAGGTGCACAACATTCAGGTGCACAGCATTCATGTGCACAGCATTCATGTGCACAGCCTTCAGGTGCACAGCCTTCAGGTGCACAGCCTTCATGTGCACAGCCTTCAGGTGCACAGCATTCAGGTGCACAGCCTTCAGGTGCACAGCCTTCAAGTGCACAGCCTTCAGGTGCACAGCCTTCAGGTGCACAATGTTCAGGTGCACAGCGTTCAGGTGCACAGCGTTCAGGTGCACAGCATTCATGTGCACAGCCTTCAGGTACACAGCATTCAGGTGCACAGCCTTCAGGTACACAGCATTCAGGTGCACAGCATTCAGGTGCACAGCCTTCATGTGCACAGCATTCAGGTGCACAGCGTTCAGGTGCAGCAGCAGGAGGGAGATGGCTGGGTTCGGGGTAACGAGGAAGCAGAGCTCACGGGACATGCCATGTGAGAGGAAAATTCAACATGAAGTTGAGCTTTGGCCAGAGCAGGTATCAGATGATCCCACCATGGAAGCCTAGGACTGGCCAACCATTCAATGGCAATTCCCTGTAAAGTAAGGCTGATCACCTAGGACTATTTCAAGACCTCCATCAGCAGCCTGAGCCTCCCAGTGACGCACCTGCATCGGGTTTCCCGGAGGCAAGTTCTTCTTTACACCCCAGTACCCCTCGTCTCTTCACGCTTAGGTCAATCACCCTACACAGGCCAAAGTCAAATACCACTTCACCCCTAAGAAAGTCAGGCCTGGTTTTCCTTCCTCACAACAGTCTCTAGAGAGACCTGGATTTCCATGTTTGGCAGACACCAAAATTTTATTTTAAGAAAAGAAAGAGATAGATGTGAAAAGTGGTCCCTGAACAGAAGTATTGGTTTCCTGATTTCTCGGTAGTCTGGTTGTAAAGGACAGATATTTAAAAGAGCGATAACTGTTAAATTTGGAGCACCACGGGGCTGGGAGAGCTCTATGCTTAAGAACACTGGCTGCTCTTCCAGAGGACACTCACTCTGTTTGCACCAGGAAACTTGACACTCCCTTCTGGTCTCTGCTTTCTCCTGGCTTTTGCAGGTGTACATTCACACAGACACAGAAATAAAGTAAACTATGGTTCTGAGGCCGGTGGAAGATCTGAGTTCAGTTCCCAGAGCCCACATGGCCACTAACAACATTCCCTAGGATCTAAGGATATGACGCCCTCTCCTGGCTGCCTTGGGTACTGCACACACATGGTGCACAGCTACATATTCAGACGAAACACCCACACACATGAAATAAAAATAAAATATCAGGAGAATTAAGTATGTGGTACACCACCAGAAAATCACATGACTTGGAGGTCGTGTGGCCTCTACATCACTGTCTCTGAGCCTTCCTAGTAGACCGTCCAATCTTTGATGGCCTGCTCACATCAGAACAGTATGTGGACGGTGACAATTTCTCTGGCATGTGGGCACCCAGAGCGGTCAGAACACTCACAGGAAGAGCCTGTTTCCCCCACTCACCGAAAGATGCTCCCGATTGGTTTGGTCAGCAACATCCGTGGAGGGGATCTCATTACTTTTGTTCGTAGTATCCCCGATGTCAGTTGGCGTGGTCCAGTCTTGGATTGGAGATGAGAGAAAGAGAAAGAACAGGAAGTCACCACTAGGCTGCCGATGTACGCAGGGCTACAGTGAGGCCAAGAACAATGCAAAACAGGCCCAGAGAGTCCGAATCACTGTCAGGACAGCCTGGCTGTGCGGGGGATGTGCCTGGTGGCTCAGTCAATGCCCGGAAAGTCAGCACCGTATAAACCGAGCATGGCATTCAGTCTCCTGGTCTCCAGCACTGTTTTGCTGCTCACTGTAAACTGGCTCAAGGTCTCCCTTTGCTCTCAATCAAATACCCCATTGCTGATGCCACCTTTAAACAAACAGGAAGGAGAGCCATGGGTGCTACCACATCAAAGATCTTTGGAGGGCAGATTTAAGGGAGAGATGTGAGTAGGAGAGTAAATGATGGGGCTGGGGCCACACAGAAGCCACCAGCGCCACATGACAGGCCAGACCGTAAGGCAACACTGATTTCGGGGTACGAACATCTCTTTAGAGAACAGGACGAGGGCTTAAGGTTCGCCCTGATGTGAGCATCGGTGGGAACTTGGGTCCACAACGGACTTTTCAGAAGAGCTCAGACATGCCAATATTCCACAATGACTAGGCCAACATGATAATTAGTCATGGGGATGTGACTTCATGGCCACAAATCTTAACGTCAATCACCATGGCCCAGGTCAGTTTTTAGCCTACGTGGATTAGAATGGAAACGACCAACTGATTTCCATGGGTAGTCAAAAGACGTATTCTTGATATACGTATCACAGAAAGCCCTTAGCAGGCTGGCTGCAGACATCGTGTCTTATAAACGCCTGTGCCTGGGTTCTAACTGGGAACAGGGCTTCTCCTTTCCACCCAGCAACAGCGGCCCCACAGAAGGAAGTCCCCATGGCGGGATCGTCCTGCTGGCTCCAGGGCAAACCATTCAAATCACATTTTTATTAGCAGTGTGTTCCTTTGAATGCGAGTGAAATAATAACAGAAACGGCATTCATTTTCCACGTTTGCTGTTGTGTTCTTAATGCCAAAACTCGCATTTTAACCATGTTTGTTTGGAATATCTTAAAACTCACTGATTTCAGACATAAGCAGACATCATTTATTTACTGGTTTTTCTTTGTAGCATAGCCAAGTAGCCATTCAGAACTTAGACCACTTTAAATGTCTCTAGTTTAAAACCGTGACATCTTAGCCAAAAGGCCTGCACTGGAATCTGGGGCCATTGGGAAGATGACATTTTTAAAGTTTTGAAGTTACTGAGAAGAAATTCCAAACATGATTGTAAAATGCAAAAATCACTGTTCAAACTTCACGCTGTGTGGCATAATCGGAAACATGTTTTTCGCAAAGCCCCAGCAGGTTGAGTGAAATATTTGAATCACCTGCACAGAATCAGCCAAGCCACAAGTCAGACAAAACACGGGTTAGCGCGCATGCACAGGTAAAGTCAGCGTGATTCCCAGGTAAACAGCTGGAGTTAAATACACGTATGATAACCACAGCACAGCGTGTAGGAAAGCATGTGCAATGGAGGTCTTCTTCGGTCGGTGATGGCCACGGTCACGTGACGGACCCAAGCAGGCAGGCACACCAGAGAGCGTGTCCATGTAAGTGAAAAACTAAAGATGTTCTAACTAATCTAATTTTAATCATTTTCAATTTTAGTCCCAATCCTGAAACGAATCCCATCGTATGTCTAAGCTCTATGATCACAACAGTATCTTGGAAATCCGCTGAAGAGTTTAGATCCAGCAACGCACCCTTGGCATCCAGTCCATAAGTAAGGGTGAGCTGCTAAACTGGCCATCATTAATGTAGCTCTTGGGTGTCCCTCTCCCCTGTTCCTAAAAGGACTTCACTTTATTTAGGTTTTGAGGCTCCCCTCAACCCCCAGGAAAGTTGGCCTGCCCTCCAGGGGCGGGTCTGGTAACTCGGGGCTGTACGAGGGGTTAGATGGACCGCAGTCTGGGTTGGTAGCACCACAGCATCGGCTCACAGCAAGAAGACCAGCCTCAGCAGAGCTGGACAAACATGCAGCAGAGACGGACGGTCTTGAGGACAGCCCAGTGGCCGGCTAAGCTGCCCCGCATGAAGCCCTCCCTTAAGGTGCTCCTGTCCTCAGCGGTCTTTTGCATCATACAAGAAAAAAATTCCTATCTGTTTCCTGCCGTGGCCTGAAGGTGATCCGCCTCCCTCTCTTGGTCGTCATGGCTCTTAAACAGGTAATTAGTTCCCAATTACGGAAACAAAATGTCTGTGAGAGCAGAATGGATTTACTACTTCCAAGAAGAGAGCCTCAGAGAGAAAGTGCTATTTACAGGCACTGTAAATACCAAGGGAAAAGAGCCGTCGATACTGGGTGATACTTGAGATGTTATTTTGGCTCATGTGGCACTTGAAAATGTGTATTTAACTCAGCGTACAGGTCTTCTTTTAGCTGATTTATTTCATTATGCACAAACATTTTAAAAAATAAAATAAAATGAAGAAACGTGATCGCTACCTTCATAGAGGACTTCAGGGTAATTTGGGTTTGTCTCTGAAAAGCAAAACACATTAAAAACTTGTAAGTACACATTTTAGAGTTAACGACTGCTTAGCTGTACCCAAGTAAAATACATTAAATACCCCCTGACGCTTTTATAACCAGGAAGGCTGCCCCGCAGCTCAGAGGACAAGTGCGTAAGAGCTAGCATTCTGGTTTCCGTACATAGAAAGCCTTCTCTTTCTCCTTCCTCAAACTCTACTCCCCCCACCCCAAACAGTGAGAAATCACTTATCCGTCTGGGGGGAAAATCAGTGCATTTTGGCCATTTCTTCTCCTTGTCCAGTCTTCACTACAGAGCTGGCCATGTTAGCCATAGTCTGGATACTTTTATATCAAATATAGTGACTTTGATAGCATTTTTATTATCCTCTGATAGCTGGGGCGACCCTGTGTATCCCAGAACCATTTCTCCAGAAACAAGGGTCCTAAGGCTTCTCTGTCCTCACAGCCCAGAAACAGAGCGTGTTTCCCCGCTGAGGTCCCCGGCTGAGGTCCCGGGCTGAGAAGAGGTAGAAAGAGATTCCCTACCGGAGGAGAATCGAAAGCAGATAAGAGTATCTGTGTGGCTGTGAAATTGCCAACTCGGTCAAAACACCTCACTGTGAGGCATTTCTGTAAAATTAAAAAATATAAACGTACTTAAAATGGTCAGATTGGGTGTCCACAAGACCGGTGAATTGAAGGTCTGCTTCCGGTTCCCTGTGCACCGCTTCCTGGGTTGACAGGCAAGCCTGCCTGGAAACGCACTTAGTCCTAACAGTTAAGTGATTGAGAAAGTGACCTCCCGCAAGTCTCCTTGTGCTTCTAGCCTCTGCCCATCAACAGCAAAACTTGTGGCCATGAGCCTGGCATCAAAACAGACATCGGCCAGTTTTCGGCTCCTGACTTCCCCAGTGAGGTAACAACCAAGGTTAGTCTAAGTGAACAAGCAAACAAAAATGGCCCTACTGTTCAACTAGATTTGTAATGTACTTCAGTAAAAGAATTTCTGTTTTAGAGAGCAAAAACTAAATGGACAGCTATGAGCTTCAAATCAGGACTGCTGCCTAGCCGTGGGTGGAGTCTTTGTAAATAAGGCCACCTGAAAATGCACATTATCCAACCCTTGACGTCACCAATTGTATTCTGGTGACTTCTGTCACTGCCGATAGAGTTTCTAAGTAGTTTTGGAATATAACATCACAATATCTATCCTTAAAATTACAGCACCGTGTAAAGAGGCAGCTCTGCCTGTAGTCTGGGGACCATTTAGGGAATTACGCATTGAGAAGCCCAAGGGTTGCACCTCCTGATGCCATGTGCAAGACATCCACTGGTCCTCTCAGGCCCTTCCCTTTGGGAAGACCCCCACACCACCTGCTGTTCCCCACAGTGATGGCCTTGAAGCCCTGCTGAGGGAAAGTGTCACAGTCCCAGGGGAACAGGTCCCCTCTGGCTTCCCAGCTGGCCATTGTCTCAGATCTGAGCCCCCTCTGATGTCTGCTCACCCTCCCCTCCACACGCAGTCTCAGTCAGCCAGGGCCTCTGCCTCCAGAATTCACCTCAGATGCCCTGGGTGGCTTTTCCAACCTACCCTAAGGCCTTGTCAAAGCTCTGCTCGTCTGTGTCCTAAGGAGCACGGCTACACAACCTCCCTGAGCACACTCTGATCCAAGACTCCAGAGTGAGGCCAGAGGAAGGACCAGACTGTCCAACTCTCACTGGAGAAGAGAGTCCCAGCTCAGAGGTCCTGGCCTCAGACCAGATGGACCAAAACCATGCTATTCCTGTGTGGATGCAAGACTCTGGGAATTCCACTTTCAAACCTATATTCATAGGTCAAAGAATGCAAGAGATATTGTCTCACAGTCAGTTTGGTACATAACTTTATATACGAAAGGCTCGGTCTGTACTGGTGTTATGAACCACCCAGGTAACCAGGGATGAAGTGCGTCCCTAAGATGAAGGACTTTTAGTTTCGAAGCTGGAGAAGTCTCAGATGAGTCCATACAGTTTATCAGGGACCAAGGTTTCTCCCTGGATGTGGGACCTGCTTTGAAAATGCTGGAAAAGTTGTTGTCCTCGTATGTTCTCAAATCCTCATGGACCCCACAAATGGGAGAACTTGGTTTATAGTACCATTTGATTTTATGTCTAGAACTTCATTTGTGAAAGGTAGAATCTGTAGTCGTTATTCGGACCCAGAATTTCAATGGCTGCCATGACTATGACCCGTGTCCAGGCTTGATGGACCGCACGCTAGAATAGGAGTACTAACAAACACTCCTCACACGAAGCGCCTAGGAAGAGCCAAGAACATGATACTGATTCGACACAGCAGGATTTCATTCATGGGCATGATTCAACAGTCAGACCACAACCTAGAAGACAATTCACTTTTCCAGACCCCATGATGCGCGTGCATCACGACTTTGCTATCAAGATCAACCACACAGCGTCAGGTCTGGCCACACTCAAACTTACTGAAAAACAATACTTTTTCCCGACTTCCTTTTTCTAGATATAAGAGAAGAATTGGCTCTGTGCCTCTACCATCAGTCATGCAGGTCAGGGCTGTGCCTCCCCCATCAGTCATGCAGGTCAGGATGGAATGACAGGCTGGGCCGAGAAGAGGTGCAGCAGCAGCAGTCACCACTGTGGCTACTGTGCCCTCCCATGTGCACACAGCCAGACCTAATGAGTGTCATACTGCAGCACAGAAGTGCCTCCCCCAGAGGCTCAGGCTGGGCACGTGAAGCACATGGACTCAAGTTCATGAAGCACAAGGGCAGACACGAAAATAAGATAACAATTCCTCTTTACATTCCTGACAATGGCCAAATTTTGAAAATATTCCACATTTTCCCCCTATGATAGAGTCTTGCTGTATATCTCTGCCTGCCCTACAACTTGGTAGGTAGATCAGTCTAACCTTGAACTCACAGAGATCTACCTGCCTCTGCCTCCTGGGGGCTGGGATTAAAGGCACACATGCCCCAGCCTGGTTTTCTCACCGTTTTAAGACTATTTTCTAACTGACTCCTTTACTGAGACCTAAATAACGCTCATGTATTCTTGTGTACAACAGGTCAGGTCAGGGCTGCTGTTGCGGACAAGAGAGGCAGGACGAACCTGAGAACAAGTCCACCAGAGGATGAATGGAGGAGAACCAGGAGCATCCGGCCCCATCAGCCCTTGCAGCGGGGTTGGGAAACATCTTTGCACATACCCTGGTCCAGCCCATCGAGCAGGAGCTAATCTGATATGAAGCAGCACATGAGCTTTCAGGTCTAACATGGAAATGTGGGAATGAGGCACTCTCTTCCACCCGCTGGAGTTCTGCACACATAGCAGCTACTACACTCTCCACAGACACTCCAGGGGCATCAAGGTCAGATGCCAGTGTCACGAGAGAAACTGAAGGTCGGGGACAAGCTTTACCCATCTCCTGGCTGAGTGCTGTCCCCTAAGGAGAGTTCTCGGATGCTGTGGGCACACGTTTGCTTTGCTCTTGACTTGAGGGATTGCTTTCAATTATGGGAAGAGTGGCCTGGCACTTCCAACAGGAAAAGAGCTCGATTGTATTAAAGCCACAGATGCCGCACTCCAGCAGTTGCTCTAGAATAGACAGGAGGTATCTTTATCTCCAGGAGGCGGTGCTTAGGGGAGAGGCCAGCCAATGGCAAAGAAGATCACTGTTGGCTTGTTTTCTGAACACCACCAAGCTAAATTACGTATCAACACCTTCGTTCTACATTAAATAGCCTCTCTCCTTCTCCATTCTCCTCCCCTCTCCCCCTCCCTCCTTTCTTCCTTCCCTTCCCCCTCTTCCTCCTCTCCCCCCCCTTTCCTTTTATCATTTTCCCCTTTGAGTTTCTGTTGTTTTGCTCTAGTTTTGTTTTTGAGGCAGGTTCTCACGGGGTGGGAGTGGGGGGGAGTTCAAACTTGCAGTGACCCTCCAACCTCTGTCTCCCAACAGCAGAATAACCTACAGGTGTGCATACGGGCACCCTCAGCTCCATTTTAACTTCCAGTATCAACCACATCCCGTGAGCAAATCTTTGGGCTTCTGGAAATCTGCCTGAATAAATTACTATGACTTGTTAAACTGCAAGATTCTACAGCTCGGTAGAAACACAGACAGAGGGTAAGAAAACAGAGGCAAACAGAGGTCGCACAGAAACAAGTCATCGTGTGTTCTGTTACCAAGGGGAAAACAACGGTAGGGGCCAGGAAGACGTGTCTCTTTCCTGCTTTTAAGCTGCTTGTCTCTCTACTGCCCTTAATTTCTAGGATTTCTGTATTTTATGTGGCTTACTGTTTGGCCTACATGCGCGTCTGTGCACCTCATCCTGGTGCCTGTGGAGGTCAGAGGAGAGCCTCAGATCCCCGAAACTGGTGTTACAGATGGTTGTGAGGCACAGTGTTGGTGCCGAGGACTGAACTTGGGTCCTCCATAAAAGCAGCAAGTGGTTTTACCTGCCAAGCCATCCTCCAGCCTGCAGCCTCCAAAATACTCTTCAAGCTACTCTTTTCCTTCCATGTCACCGTGCAGAATCCATGATCTCCCACACGATCCCAAAGAAACCCTTTTGGTAGGAAGAGCAAAACGCATTTTCTGTCTTCTCTAGCGGGCCACCCTCCCTTTGGATCTGCAGTGCTTCTAACACGGGGCCAGCAGCCTCTGCTGACCAGGCTGCCCCCTCCTCAGAGGAGGCCGAGCCCACAGTCTGACAGCAGGAGGGCTCCACTCCTTTATCACCCACCAGTTTGCTGAGAGCTTTGAGGCTCATCTTTCCTGCAAGAATGGCGTCTTCCCGAGGATGAGTGAGGAAGGTGTAACAGATTAACCTCCGTGCTCTGGAGATTCGAAGAACTGTAAGGACAATTCTCAATTATCCTGGTTGTGGAATGCTTGTGCCCAAACCACGTTCTCCTTGGTTTCTCGAGACAGGAATGAATCTGTGGTTCTGCAGTTTTAGCCCCAGGACGAGGAACAGGTCCTGGTGGTTCGAACAGTGCGGGCTTCACATTTCCTCTTCTGTGGAACTCGGGCAGAAACTACTCTACTTGACTTGAACACGCCGTCCCCAGACCTGCCACTTCGGGGCCTTCTAAGTGCGGCAGAGAGAGCGCCAGTTCGCCCCACATCATGGATCTTTGACAAAACAGCACTGGAAGAAACTGTGGGAAAACACTTCCGCTATTTATAGGTTGTCCCTGACACGCATTTTTGCATAAGAGACGACTGCTTCTGAATTAGGGAGCAGAAGTCACTAACTCCCACTGCTGTGTGAATGAGCATTCTGGAGCTGCGACTTTTCTTCCTGAATGAGTGGGCCAGAGAGACGCTCTCTGCACCGCCTAAAGAATCACGAGCTTCAAAACAGGAGTGTCGTCATCCAGTTCTCCGCGGTCTGCTCCAAGACAGACAGATTGAATTGCTTGTGTGATGACGCAGAGGGGACAGTTGGACCCCAGTCGGAGTGCTCACACTGGAGAAACATCTGGCCCTCGGAGGGCTTGAAATGGGCGCAATTTAGTCAGAAGCTACTCAGGACAGGTCCAAATCCCTTCCTTGTGGCAGAAACTAAGTTCTTTTTTCCGCTGTTGGTGATCGTTTCAGGCCTCCCTGAAAAAGAAGCCTATGCTGGCTTCTGATCTCTAGTCTGTGAACATCTGTCTGCTCGTGAAGAGCTTTTCTGCATGCGGGACTGAACTCGATGGCAGCCACTTGGGGGATCAAGTTCAACTGAGACAAGTCTTTATTCCAGACTTGTAAACTAAATAGTATACACCAGAGCCACACGGGATACACTGTATCTATAGGATACCTGGAAACCCCTCAGCTGTAGACGTGGCTGTCTGTGGCCACTGTCTCCACTTCCTTCCCTTTCTAAAGCCTTCATCACCATCACCGAGTCCATTCTACTTGTTGCCAAACCCAAGAGGAGGACCTGTCAGAACACGGTCTAGTCTGCACTTCAATTGCTATGACGATCTACTATCCCTGAGGACTCAGTGGAATTTTCTGGAAGAACATTTGGATAGTTCCTCCAATAGATCCTTAGGAAGTATCCTCTTCACTCAAAGAGTGGTCCATGAACCAGCAATGTCAGGAGCTCACTAGCTAGTTAGAATTATGGGCCTCTTTGATCAGAATCCCTTAACTTGTACCTCAGCTTAGCAGGGTCCCCAAGGGTTTAAGGCACAAGGTAAGGTTTAGGAAATCCTGGTTTACACCTTGCAACGTTTTACTGGAGTCAAAAGTGGGGTATCATGCACAAGACGTCTTCAATAAAACAGAGCAGTCACCAGATACCCAAATACTGAGAGCAAAATACCACCGCTTATTTCACTGCAAATGGTGTTACAAACACAGGAAGCTGTTTCCGCTTACATGACATATATCTGTGCTTCACTCCACAAAGAAGTAAAGAAAGGGAACAACCTTGGACTTTAGAATGGGCTCATCCTCACCCACTACTTCTAAGGAATACATGCTGGCTATATTTCCTCCTTAAGGGGCAGATTCCAGAAGCTCACACAAGGAGCAGCAGAGTCCTTCTGGATAAGGAGGGAAGAAAATGTAGTCAGTGTGCAATAAAAGCATTTAAGGGCAGAGGGTTTTCCCCTCGTTGTGCCAACAGAGGTGAGAGGCATGACCCCTCTGCTTTATACCCTCAGTGGCCCTCGGTGCCCCACCGTAAGGAGGAAAAGCCCTGCCTGCTGACTTGGTCCTCCAGCAGACCTCTCAGACATGCTTGACTGCACAACTGCCTTGTGAGTGGCTACTAAAACCTTCCCCTTTAGACAGAGACAAAGTCACACTCGGGTGTATAAAAAGATTACTTCAAGCTATATAGTTGGCTTTCAGGGAAGCAAGTCCAGTGACACCATGGGACATTCCCAAATCTGCAGGGCACCAAGACAGCACCCGGGAACTTTCCTCCTGCATCAGCTTCTCTACCTCGTTCTCATCAACTTAGGGAACAAGTAACTTAAAAGCCAGCCAGCCCTAGGCGAGTAAGGAGCCAACCAATCCCGGGTGAGCTAAGGAGCCAGCCAATCCCAGGAGAGCTAAGGAGCCAGCCAATCCTGGTTGAGCTAAGGAGCCAGCCAATCCCAGGTCTGATCTACAGCTGAACCTGAGCAAAAAGGAGGAAAACAGCCACAAGATGAAACCCAGTCTTAGTTTCTATCTCTGATATGATAAACTATTTTTTTAATTTATGCTCATTTTATGTATATGAGTGTTTTGCTCGCACATATATCTGCCATGTGCAGGCATTGTGCCCACGAAGCCCATAGAGGACATTAGATTCCCCCGGAACTGGAGTTAATGACAAGTTATAAGCCGCCAGGTGGGTTGGGAATGGAGCCGTGTCTTTTGGTGTAGAGCCAGTGCTCTTAAGTGCTGAGCCACTTCTCCAGACTATGACAAGCTATTTCTCCATGGGGCCTCTCTCTGTGGCTCCGGATAACTAAACAGGGCCTCTGTCTGTAGCCCCAGATAACTGGAAGAGCCTACTACTCACTCAGGAAACTCTTTCCCAGTTCGGAGTTCTCCTGCTGGGCAGACATCACTCCCGGCTACCGTGAATATCGTAAAGAGGAAAATGCCGAATGCTAACCTGAGGACCACTAAGTCTGAGCAAACTGAAGGAAAGCAGAGACACTGTTTGCAGGTGCCTGGCTGACTCTGCCTCACTTCCGTCCCACCCTTCCTCTGCAGTCATCAAAAACACCACCAGTGAAACTGGATTTGTTCTCACCACAGAGACTTGTGAGCGCCAACCTCCACCAGCCACTCCGTGAGGGCAGCAGAAATGCAAGGAACAGCAGGTCAGAGGTTAAGCTTGACCTCCCGTTGTCCTTACTGTGGAATTCCCCAACCAGGGAGGCGACCGTTCTTCTTTTTTCTATTTGTTTCTTTTACTTTAGTTTTAAGGAGGTTAAAGGAGAAATTAATCAATTTTAAGGACGGTTGTTATCTGAATGCTATGACTGTGACTCTCGTAAATACCCACAAGACTCCGTGCCACAGTCAATGAGGCTGATCTCTAATTGGTTTCTGGCACGCTAGGGTCATCTATATCACCCAAGGCCAGGTCTCCATAATTTTCTCTATAATTTATTACTCCCTGATAGCTGCCCTTTGAATAAACAGTTTAAGACAAAAATAAATCGGTCTTTCCGCAGACCAGACGTCAGTAGTTAGCTTGCCTTTTCTACTGTGTGTGCATGCCTGTCCATGTGCACGCCCGGCGTCTGTAGGTCTGTGCTCCTCCCCTCTGTGTGTGTGCCCGTGACAGCAAAGGACCCGGTGTCGTCCTCCATCTCTCTCCACCTTACGTTCTCCATCTTACGTACTAAATCTGACGCTCAGGTGTCTTAGTGAGGCCGCTTGGCTGACAGGCTCTGGGGATCCACCTGCCCCTGTTCCCCAGCCCTGGGGCTGCAGGCACAAGTCCATGTCCAGCTCGTCCGTGGGTGCTGGGGATTTGAACACGTGTCCTCCTGCTCTCCCAGCAAGGATGCTTATGTTCCCGAGCCATCTCTGCTGCCCCATGTTTTTATTTTAAAAATGTAATAAAAAGAAGTGGACGAGAGGAACGAGGAGGAGGGGAACAACTTTACAAAATTTAGCTGTCAGGACTGGTGAGTAAAGTTCCATCCCCAGGGTCCGAGTGGTGTGAAGAAAGGGCCGGCTGCTGCTAGCTGACCTCTGGCTTCCACACTCACGTCACCCATACGAATACATACTAAAAACTCGGTTGACTCTTTACTCTTCATAAGTTAAGTGTTTTTTAATAAATATTTGAGAGACCCCCCCTCCAAGTTATGGTCAAGCCAGAAAGCAAACCTAAGAACCAAGGAATTAAAGTGAGCCCCCGTGGATAAGAGAAGTTTAATTCAGACAGCATCAGCACCATAGAGGAATGTTCAAAGGAAAACACACCCAAATCCACGGAAAACCGTCAAACCGGCCCTTCAGTGTGTGGCTTTCAAAGGACACGGACCTGCCTCTTAGAGCTTCCAGACTCTGGGCCCTTGCCTGAATCAAGTCTCACCCCAAAGAGCATCCAAAGGCTGTTGATGTCCAGATCAAAACAAAGCCCGAAGTCGGCGAACCGTAACCCGCCAATGACCGTTCTCCGAGAGACACATGGACCTCAGCAGCACAAGTCAACACGGGAGGCCTGAGCAGAGGCCTCCAGAAACTCTCCGGACTGTCTACCACTCTTCTATAAATCTAAAATTACTCACAAATAAAATTTTTACTGAAGAACAAACAAAGAGCTGCTCTCCCAAGCTGGAGTCTCTGGCTTCCCGCGGAAGCTCTTGCTCCCACAAACGCGTAGGAAGAAGCCCGCCCACCCAGAGATTTACTGCAGCAGACACAGCCAAGCAGCTAAACTCTCAATTAAGAAGAAGATTTAATGGGAATGACTACAACAACCAGGGGTGTCTGGGTGTCGCTTCCAAACACTGCCGTGTTTTATGTGCTCCTTTAGGGCGTTTGGTAAATCAGGCTGACATGATGATCTGAACCGCATTTTGAACACGCTCAGGAAGCCTGCATGTCAGGAGATATTTAGAAAACACCAAGAAAATAGAAGGTGCTTCCATAAAGAGAACGGCTGCACCCTTGTTTATTGTGCGGATAAAAGCAGCTTTGCCCGAATCACCTCTGTCCCCGGGCTGCCTTACAGCCCCACATGTAAAGGTTGGCCACACTGCCCCCGGCTTCAGGTCTCCACAGTCCTCTTTCCCTCTTGCCCCGCCTACCACCTCTCCTGTGACTCAGACCGACTGTCAGCCCTTACAGTGAAGAGTTCTCCATGAAGGCCTCACATCCCAAAGTGGGCCCAGCCCTTCAGTGGAGCAGTCAGCCAAGCAACAAGACCGAGTGGATGAGACACTCTTCCGCAGGGCTGTAGCTGAAGCAGCAAAGGTGTGACAACCGTCCCCTTGTCCCCAGAGCCCCCCCGGGGAGCTCTCCTGCTGGCCTGAGAGGGCCCTCTCCTCCCCTGTTGAAAGCTTGGTGCACCACAGCCAGATGAGCAAGTTCCATGGTGTTGGTTTCTGACCCAGGAAGAGGACGATGGGACTCTGATCCCAAGTGGATATTTTATGAGTCAAGCAGTCGCTTTGCTCTTTTTCACAGAGCTCAGCACTAACGGGTGTGAGATCTCATTAAACATTGAGATGGCGGTTAGAACGACCTTCTCAAGAGCTCCCAAAGCCCTTCGTCAGTAATCCTGTGTGGATCTGATTACTGTTCAAACTCCTTCACTCCCTGCCTTCTCCGGGCCACACATGCCCCCTTCCTTGACAGGGCTTCACCTTACAAGTCCTTTTCTCACTAATGGCCTTAAAGCTGAAGAGACAGCACCTAGACAAGGTCTATGTTCCCAGCTGTCTACACTCCACACTTGCCATGAGGAACAGCTCTCCTGTGTCACTGCACCAGCAAATCCCGTAGCTTACTGTATCGCTCTACCCTTCCCCCACGTGTGAAGCCTTCAGGTACTCACCGTAGTCAACTCCAGGCCGGCCCATGAAGTGAGCAGAAATCTGTCTCTCATCCTTCCCATACTCGTTCTTGGCCATTAGGGTGTAATCTCCGTTATTCATATGAGTGGGGTTATCCAGCTGGAGGCAGCCGTGGTACTCCGTGTGATTGGTGACGTGTATTTTGGTACAGATGTACTTGGATTCATTCAGTATGGCTCCGTTGTAGAACCACTGAAGTGCTGGCTTGGGGTTGCCTCTCACAGTGAATGGGATGCACCAGTGGTGGTCTGAGGTTGGAGATTCGAGAAATGTGATGGTTGGTGCAACTAAATGAGAGAAAGAGAGAAAGAGAGGAGTGTGTGTTAATCGCACCAGAAAGCTCAGAATCCTCCCTTTTGAATTCTGTGTCAAGAGAGCTTTCATTTAGCAGCCATTTAGTTTAAGAAGACCCACAATCAGTAGCTTGTATCATATGACTGCTCTAACCCCTAACAGGAGCTCCTGGAAGCAACTTACTCCACTTTGCTCAAGACTCACAGTGAGTCTCTGACGGTGGGAAGTGTCATCTGATGTCTACTTTGTCTTTGTTCCTGCCCCATCTTAATATTATGTGTACTCATCATAAGAAATAATGAGAGGCACTCTTTTCATTAGTAATTCTTCCTTAAATAATTAAAATAACTGTAGAAGTCGCTACATTGACAGTGAGGTTGGAAATGTTCCATGAAGCACTCATCCCAAGGAACACTTACTAAAATGTATCAGACTAATGAAGGCAGTGACTGCTACTGTTGCTACTGATTAGTGCGGAGAACAGAACCTGAGAGCCTCTGTCACTGCCGAATAGCAAGCAGAGTTTCAGATGCTCTGAGTTATAGCGTGGTTCGGTTTTGCTAGATTGTAAATGTCCACATCTCAATTCTTGAGATGTCTCAGGTCTGATTTCAGCTTGGAGAAACAGCCTGGTGATTGTCCAACTTTAAGTGTGTACAGCGTCTTCTGCTTCAGGGATTTTAGCATGAGCAAGGAGTAAGGAGTCTCTTTGAACTGACTTCCGAGCGAGAACCAGGGGCTGACAACATTTCTTAAGCACACACAAAAGCCTGAGATGTACTCATGTGTCATCAACTTAGGCAGCCCACGGACTACCCCTGTGACAAAGGCGGAAGACCCAGAGTCGCTGCCCGTGGAAAGCACATTCTGCTCTCACTACGTACAATGCACAGTGAGGTTCACAGAGTCTTGATCTTCTCCGACCAGGTTTTCTGCCACACAAGAGATTTGCTTCCCACTGTCATCCGATGAAATGTTTGTTATCCTTAAGGAGCCCTGTGTGTGGCTTGTTTCATTCTACAAATGAATTAACAGACAAAAAATAGCATCGATTAGAATTAATCCCAAAGCCCAAAGTATCGGAGTTTCTTCCCAACTCGAGTGCGCGCACACATGCACACACACACGCATGCACACACACACACACACACACACACACACACACACACGCACGCACACGCACACTTTCCTTGCAGATTGTAGACTCAAGTAATAGGGAATTATCCTCAGGTTCTGGGTTTCAATTGCTCAATGTCTGAGTTTGACTTAACTCTTGAATTCTTGCCCACATTCCTCCAAGGGAAGAGGTTACAAGGACCGTCACTTCCTTGCTCAGGATGACAATCCGATGTGCACAGCTAATAAAATGTAATCATTGGGTTAGCTTTGTCTGAATTAAAGATAAGTAGAAACTAAATGGAATTTAAAAATCATAAATGCCTATGTGTAGGCATGTAAAATATTGGGTGGTTTTGATGGTTTGTAAAGATCGGCAACTTGACAATGTAGGATCTCCTGGGAAGGGAATCTCCATGAAGAACTGTCTGGGTTAGGCTAGTTTGTGGGAGATTGTCTTAACCGGGCTAACTACAGTGGGATTATCCACTCTACATGTGGTGACAGGTCATGGTGTCACTGTTAAAATATAGGCGTGGCTATTTTGATCCCAAGCTGATAAGAAGAAATGATGCACGCATTAATTCGCTGTTCCTTGCTCTTGGCTGTGACTAGCTCCTTCAAGATCCTGGAGCTGTGACTTCCCATTAATGATGGACTGGAGATGTAACCTGGGACTGGGCACCCAGTGAACCCTTTCTCCTTTAAGTTGCTTTTGTCAGGGCTTTTTAACAGAGCAACAAAAAGGAATCCAAGAGAGTTGTCATCGACATGTTTAATATGGTCTCCTCATTGTCACCCTACAAGACAGAACTAAGCACAGCCTCACCATGTGTTTGGAAACCAAATTCCCAACGTCCCAGTACAAGGTGGGGAGCGGGTCACCCCCGACGCTGCAGGAAATGGTCACAGACTTCCCTTCCTCCACTGTGAGGTTAGGAGCGGCCAGACGTGCAGACGGCAGACCTATGAAAGAGCAAAGCACACAGAATCGCACACAAACAGTTACAGTCAGAATCAAAAGGGTGAGAAATGCATTTTTTTGCAGAAGCCCATTGTTGCAGTAACTCAGTTAAGTCTAGAAACCTCCATCGGGCCCTAGAGTTTGATAGAATCAGATGGTCTAGGAAAATTAGTTAGAAAGCATTTCTCAAGGATGAAACTCAAAACTATGCCCTTGTTAGAATGCTCCAGAGCCAAGGTGGAGTTAATTATTATTAATTAAATTGACCATCCGGTTCATACTAATGATGAAAGATTATATATGACTCCTTATCATAGTGAAAAATTCTTAAAAAACAAAAAGAAAACTTTAACGATGTATCTGCTGTTAGAGGAAATTGTGAACATTGCACATGTATTTTAGCATTTCCATGGTGTGGTTTTCATACTTATGTTTTGAGAGCTGGACAGTTTTGTTTTTTTTTTTTTAATTCATGCTGCTTTTGCTTCCTGGGGCATCTCCCTTCCCTGTTGTGCACGATGCCTTAAACTGCAGGAATCATAGTACCTTTGACCTAAAGCACGGCTTGGATAATTAACTATGTGTTGTTGATCCTGCCAATCAAACCAGCCCACTTGATATGAGGACCATTTGGAGGGACTGTTGTCCACCCCAATCACCAAGTCTCACAGATCCGTGGTGGACCGCGTTGTCTAAGAAGCAGCTTGGAGGTCAGAAAAGGCCGTCTTCTGCAGTCGCTGCTATGTTGCAATTAACTCTCCTATTAGCCAGCAATCAAACTGCCGTGTTTGATACACAAACCCTTCACCGTTAAGCTACCCTTACTGGTTCAGCCACTGCTCTTTAGTATTGAAGCCAGACTAGACACTATTTGTACACAGTGTAGTGTCTCAACCTCTGAGAGAAGATACCCCCAGTAAGATCTGGCTTTCGGAGACTCTGAGACCTCCTTGGAGTGACCCTTCCCGGTAAGTATCCGATAGAGAGGAATGCTACATCTTCTGTGTGGTTTCAAAGAGCTATCCCAAGTTTTATGAGGCAACAAAGCACACAACAGAGGTTAGGAGAAAGCACAGTAAACAGAAGCAGACCCCACACCGTAAACCTCATTTGTATGAACTGTGTGGATTAGGAAGCAGGTCAGGGCAGAAAACCATTGAAGTTAATGATGTGGTCTGGGTAATTCCTAAAAATATGTGTTTTATTTAGTTTTAGCCCAATGCCTAGCTGTATCATTTAAAGAGTCTATAATCATATAAAACTCATTACTAAGACTATGAAGCTATTGTATGAGAAGTAGTTTGCCCTTGGCTGGATGGCCTGGCTTCCTGTTCCCAGAGTCACCCATTCCATTTGCTCCCATACCTTCTTTGCTGTTGATCTCCGCCTCACTAAATATTATGCTTGCACGCCTATATGTTGGCTTTTCCCTTGTAGAATCTCCCTTCCCAGGTGTGCACACTACAGGAATCACAGCTCCTATGACCTAAAGCACGGCTTGCATAATTAACCATGTGTTGGTCCTGCCAATCAAATCAGCCCACTTGATATGAGGACCGTTTGGAGGGACTGTGTCCACCCCAACCGCCAAGTCTCACAGAACCCTGGTGGACTGCTCTCCCACCAGGAGGGAATTAGAGATGACTCCCCTCTGTGCACCAGGCTTTCCCACCTGCCCACAGCTCCATCTTTGCATCTTTCCACATGCTGTGAAGATACATGTGTAACGAGACATAAATCAAGACACATAAGCCTTACTGAGAGTTGGACCATCGAAAACCTGGCAAATCTATTCAGTTATTGTCAGATCATTTTGAGGAAGAGACATTTACAACTACTCAGCCCAATGGAAGAATTATCAGACATTCTCCCAGTATCCTGCTTGGATGAGAGGAAAGACTATAAATACATTTTAAGAAATCAAAATGTAAAAAAATAAAAATAAAAATGTGAATTTGTTAGGTTTTCTTTGAATGCTATCATCTACCCAAATCTCAGAATCTTTATTTTATTCTCTTTATAGAATGGATAGCCAACTTTCTCCCAAGAAAAGAGGGCCACACCACCTGAACCATTTACAACAAGAAGCATGTTGAATGTGAATGGACAGAAAGCTTTCTACAATGTCTGTGACGGTGCCACCTACATGCACAAGTCATATTTCCGGTGCAGACCGCTCAGTGACCGACATTCTGGGCACTATGACAATTATAACACATCTAAACTTGTTGTAAAGATGTGGCCCCTTCCAAATAGACCTGTCCTTATCACGGGGCTTTAGGGTCTATGTTTCCCTTCATAAGTGCATGTATTGTTTTAGATATTCTGAGTGCACACGTGTTAAAATGGGCTTTAGTAGGAAATGCTACATGGCAACCTTAACTATTCCCATAAAGTCTGGTTTAGTCTTTCTTTTCAAACTTCAGTTTAGATGACTAACAGCCCTGGGTGTGTTTGTTTAGTTATAGTAGGAGCAATGGTAATATTTTCTGGGTGCTCATTAAAGTAGACATTCTCATCCCAATGTATTATCTTACAGAATCCTTGCCAACCTTGAAGACAAACATTTAGCACTTGTTTAATTAATTAAGTCTGCAAGTTTTAGAAAAGTCGAGCATATCTTTCAAAGTTACCCAAGTCAATGGAGACCTAGGATTTGAACCCAAAACAAAGGGCCTTCGCCACCACCGCACATTGCCCACCAGAGGTACACACATTTTGTTCAGACCATACCTACTACATCTTAACCAACATCTGAGAATTTGGTTCATCTGAAAAGAGTTCTGTGCCTATTTTGTGAAGGAAGAATGAGTCTCCATATTAAAAATTAATTGTCTCACCCTGTCATAGGACTTTGCAAAGGAATCTGTGCAAATTGGCCAAGCTTCCATCTTTTAAGTATAAAGTATCCTGCAAAGGAGTAAGCACCTGCCTCACGTTGAGTCCACAGCATTGATGTGCTGGCCAAGACCCAATAATGGGAAAAACAATCTGTACTTGAAATATCACTTGAGGCTTAATTAGCACAATAAAAATGAATTGGGAAGCTTGGATTGCCAAGGCAGAGGGCTAAACCACTTGCCAGGCGCTACTTCCTGACTTAATAAGATTTGAAATCAGCACTCATCCACAGCAAAGCCCAGCAACGCTTCCCAAAGATGCGAGCGTGACCCCGATAGGTCTGACAGCAAACACCAGCCATCTTCCTTCTGCAAGGAGAACCTCACAGAAGATGAGGAGTAGCCGGCTTCCCCAGCAGAGAACCCATATCAATGCTCTGGATGTGAGTTTGTTCAGGAAAGAGGTGTTCACCCATGGGCTGCTTGATTAATGAAGTCTACAAGTGTTAGGAATGGTAAACCAGATGGCTTTCTCTGAACCACAGTGACCTAGTTCTTAGGCACAACCAACTCATGGAGGGACCTAGCCTTTTTCCCAGGCTAGGTATAGGTTGAACACCGAAGGTTTGTGTGTCTAACAAACTCCTCATCTCATGCCACAGACCACAGTTTGAGTAGAAGGGGTTAGATAATAGGTGTTGGACAATTGTTCACTAGGCTTTTGTTTTTACAACTATTGTTCTTAAACCCAACAGGGGCCTGAGAAATTATCTCTTCTACCAACAAAATTTCCACAGAGTGTGTTCTGGGAAAAGTGAATTCTTTAAGACCCTGAAGTGAGTGTGGTGGGGATGGGGCAAGAGGCAGAGACAAATGCAAGATTAAAAGTAACAGATCAGAAAGGGACAGAGAGCTAAAGAAAGCTGGATGTTTGTAGCGTTACCATATAACAGCCCTCAGAAGTCTTTCTGTGGAAAACAAGGAGACAATGTTGCCACCATTGTCCCAGATCCCCCTCAGCCAACTTAAGTACCAGACTACTTGAACTGTGATCTTGTTACTTTCTTTGAAGCGATTTGACACAATGTAAAATATTTAAATCCAGTTTGGAATATTTAAATTCAGGTGCCCAAGCCTTTTAAAGATACTCTTCATATTGATGACCGCAAATAACAAGAATAGCCAACATCCATTACTTCTTCAGTATGTGCTGGACTCCATCTTGAATGCTGCTGTGTTTTCTCTACAGCCATCCCAAATACCCAAGAATACATTAGCATCTCTATTTCCCAGTGAAGAAACTAAGGCTTAGGGAGCAGGGAAATTAAACAGATGCGGTATTAGTCTCAGCCTGACCCTCATCTCTGCCCATGGCTTTCACCAGTGTACGACTGGCTGCCATCTTAGCTGGGATCTTCCGTCTGCTCCAACCCATAATGGGCGCATGACTCTGAAGACCTGAATAGAATGTCAAGGGACATCAGCCACTGGGCCAAAATATGTAGGTTGTAGCTTTCTGATAAATGAGAAAATCAAACCTCTGCTCATTTGGGTTCTTAACTAGAAAGGCCACAGGAAAGTCAGCGTCCTGCTTCATTTGCCAGTGTTCACTATGCAGTCATGATGGTGTGTTTCGTCCATCTGTCGGCCTCTGTCTATTTGATATTGGTTTATCATTCATGTGTATTGAACTAGACCAGTAGGTAAGTTAGGATTTCATCTATGTGCTATCTTTTCCTTTCTCCCTTCTTTAAAAATTTTATTTCATTTTATGTTTATGAGTGTTTTGCCTGTGTGTGTGTGTGTGTGTGTGTGTGTGTGTGTGTGTGTGTGTGTGTGTGTGTCATGTGCACACAGTACCCTTGGATGCCAGAAGAGGGCACCAAATCCCCTGCAAATGGTTATGAACAACCATGGGTGCATCAGGGACTCAAACTTGGGACCCCTGGAAGAACAGTCAGTGCTCTTAACTACCCACCAAGCCATCTCTCCAGCTGTCACTCCTCTTCTCTCTTCTCTTTATGCATCAAGAGCCCACAGAATTCTACTTTGTAAAAAATATCAACAGTCTGGACCTCCCTCTATCTCTGGAGTATACTTACCACTCTGACACCTAACAATGACGAACATATATATAATTCACACACACACACACATATATATATATGTATATATATACATACACACACACACACATATATATATATATATATATATATATATATATATGTTATGTTACACATACACATCATTCTGTAAGCAGGAATGGAGTCACCATAGTAAGACTGGTCTGTTTAGATGTAACTGCCTACAGCATGATGAAAAATAAAAAGACACCAAATTTAAAAACACCTTCATAAGCTCAAACTGGGAGTCGCACATCTAAGCTTTTGTGAGCCATGGTATAGAAGGGGCAGCTTCCAGGTAGCTTAGAAACAGCAATTTCGGCAGCTTCGTCAGACATTCCAAAGAGGACGAAGAAGAGCAATAACCCACTTGTGGGCTTTGCTTTATTTTCAAAAATAAAAACTAATCTCTCCTAAAGTGAAAGCCAACAAACCAAGACACAGAAGCAGGAGGGCAGTGCTTTCCGGCAAGACAGAAATAAGCCACGTTAAGATGCCGTGTTGATCTTCAGAAGATGCTATCCCGCTATGCTCTGGGTGGACCCATGTGCTACAAAGGTAGCTGCAGCCAAAAGTCAGTCATATAAATGAATCACTGACGTAGATTTAACTCAGAGAGCAACCCTCTCCTCCTAGGCACACGCTGACATTTGCTGACCCATGCCAGCATGCATCCCTATTGTGTGGAAGATGCTTTAAGGGGTCCTTAACACTTGGAAAATTCAAGGATGGAGATTGTTACTGTGAATAATGAAGAAGCCAAAGGCAAGTGTGGCTTCCGTCCAGGGCGCTGCTCAGGGTGTTTTATGGAGTACCCATCCTGGCCCTCCAGCAGCAAGCAAGCCACAGGGCCACCCTTCTCACAGTACCTGGTTAGTACTGAGCTCAGCTGAGGGGCTGCTTTGATGTGACCTGGGGACACGCCGCTGCCTTTCAACCTTAACATCTACCTAGGACGGACCATTGCCATCGCCGTTACCTTTCAGACAAAGCCCCCTCACAGATAATGTTAAGTCCTGATTGTAGTGTTTAAAAATTGAAATGTAAGTCACAGTTAGGCAGAAGAAATTGTTATGATGCTCCCATTGGAAAGGACCAATGGGAAGATGGCTTAAGACGCCTGCAGGAGCAGCTTAGAGGGGACCTACCTTGATCCTGCCCTGCCCCCACAGAAGATGATTCTACACAGCACGGCCCATCAGTGTCCCCCTCTTCTGGCCACACACCTGGGAGCCACTTCAATCCTTCAAAAACCTAGTCACTGCAACCCTTATCCAGTTGGTGTGGAAATTGCACGAATCTGTATGTCGTCTTTCATCCACCATTTTCCTGAAGCTTGAGGGGTCATGTAGAGAAGAAACAGACCACAGCTTGCGTTGCAGCCTGGATAACTGTATGCCCATTCACTGCAGGTTGGGACCATCACCCTAATACTGCTGGGCATTTCGACCATTAAAAATAATGGTGCTAAATTCCTACACTGCCCCCTGGCTTAACTAAAAGAAGAAACAAGACCCTCTTCAATAGGACAGTACCTGACACTCAGGGGAAACTAAATAAAAATCCCACAGAGATAAAAATGACCTCAAGTCTACTATGGCTTAGTCCTCTCCTGAACATGGTAAAAGCAGCCACAAACAAAACAAAACAAAAAAAAAACAAAAAACAAAAAAACCCAAAAAACCATGATTATGTAAATTTTAGGAAGATAAGAAACAACAAACAACCAATAAACTAATTCTTGATGTCCAAATCCCAGTATAGAAACACACACACACACACACGCACACACACACACACACACACACACACACAAATAAATCTATTGAAAGAAATTCCAACCCTAGTACAGGAGGGATTGAGAAAAGGTAAGATCACAAATTTATACTTAAAACATGAAGTATATAGAACAAAGAAAATATCCTAAAAACTGCAAGATAGAAATACCCAGTCACATTTACGGGCAAGCTCTCATGAACAGCTGATACTCGGCAGGAACCTTAGAAGGTAGGCAGGTTTAGCTGATATGGTTCAAGCTCTGAAGGCCAATAATTGCTAATCCAGATTACTGTACCCAGCAATGCCATATCCTATAATTGAAGGAGAGAGAGAAGCTTTCCATGACAAAAACAAACTGAAGGAAATGGTGACCTCTTAGCCATTCCCCCAGAAGATAGCTTAAAGGGTTAAAGACCCCTCTGGGCTGAAGACAAAGATAAGTACTTCCAACAGGCTATAGGAAAGAACAAACCGCATGAACAGCAGTTACATGGAGGAGGAATTCAAAACCCCGAGACGCTACAAAACCAAAAAAAGGAACAAAATTTAATATATACCCTTCAATGACTATAAATACCAGCTGTGTCCATTACTCCAATCAAAAGACACAGTCCATCAGACTTTGACTGAAAGTGATTCATCTATTTCTTGTCTCCAAGAAGCGCATGTCTTCGTCAAAGATAGGTCAATTTATGGGAGAATAATTCCAAGCAAATGGGACTAAAAAGCAAGCAACTCTTACCGTTCTAATACATGACAAAATAGGCTCAAATTAAACTCAGCTATCAGATTCAAAGAAGGTTACTTCATACTGATTAGGGGACCAATTAATCCAGGAAGGGCATATTGCAACTTGAAACATGTGACACACTGAACACAGTGCGGCCAATTTCATAGGAGAAGTGCTACTGGATGTAATGACAGATAAGTCCCTACGTGGTAAGATCAGAGGACTTCATTACCCTGCTCTCGATAAACAACAGCCCATCCTTTAACGGGTGCTTTTTAGGGGGATGGGAGTACCATGATATCAAAACCCAGTGGCCAGAGATATAACAATAACAAAAGAGAAATTATAGCCAATTCCCCCGCCATGATCATCGCTATAAAAATTATCAGTAAAATTCTTGCAAACCAAACACATGTACACATCAAAAAGAACATCCACCACGATCAAGTTGGCTTCATTGCAGTGGCTCAACATGTACAGCTCGGCGAATGGAATACACCACAGAAGTAGGCTCAAGGACAGAAATCCTCCTGATTGTCTTCACAGACACAGAAACGGCTTTTGACAAAACCCAGCATGGCTTTATAACAAAAGCCCGGAAGAAGCTAATACTCCGACACACTACAGACAATGTGCAGATAACCCTATAGTTCAGTATACCCAATGGGGGAAGCCCAAAGTATTTTCATAATGTGGTAGGAGAGCTCACTCTCACAGAGACCTTGAAGTGTCAGCTGAAGCAGTAAGACAAGAAAAGGAAATGGAAACAAAGGAGATACAAACAAGAAAGCAAGAAGCTAAACTAAGACACTAAGACTTCATTAGAAAACTCTTGGAGCCGATAATTACTTTCAGCAAAGATCCAGGATGAAAAAAATCCTCAACTTCACTAGAGTCATGAGTGCAAGCTAAAAACACACCTACTATGTTGCCCCAGCCAGAATGTTCACAGACAACATTAAGGAAACAAATAGTAACAAACATTGGTGAGGTTCTGCATGAAAGACACCCTGGTGCACCAGTAGGGGAAGTGGGAAGTTGTCCAACCACTGTGGAAATCACTATGGAGACTCTTCAGAAAACCAAACACTAGAACCACCAAGTGACCAAGCTCACCCACTCCCGGGTGTCTACACAAGGACCCCAAGTCCACACATCACAAAGACACTGGCACGTTCATGCTCACTGCCACTCTGTTCACAATGGCTAAGCTGTAGAAGCATCCTAGGTGCCCACCAACAGGGAACGAACAAGAAAAGCCTTTCAGCCATACAGAAGCCTAGAGGACCTCACCAGCTGGGACATGGCGGCAACCAGCCAGTACTCATGTGAGGCGAACTGAGCTGGTCCAAAAACACAAACACCTCTTGCTTTTTCTCATTTTCAGGTCCTAGATTTTGTATAGATCTATAAAATTGTGGACATGACATAAACATAGAAGAGAAACCATTTGCAGAAGCAAAGAGTACTGTAGGTTGATGCCGATATGCAGCTGAGGGTTGGCACCAGTTAGGCCAAGGCTACCATTGGACAGTAATAAAAATAAGGCTTTTTGTAAGGCAGGAGAGAAGGAGAAGTAAGGAAAATCAAGATGGAGACAGAGAAGGATGACCCAGATGTGGGTCTTGAATTGCCAAGGTAGCTGGGATGAATTTCTGTAGGCAAATTTATCTCATCTAGGTGGGCGGTTTACATCCTTATCAATTGGTTGTGAGTTTACTGTGTGTATGCATTGTGGATTGAGAATTTAACATATAAATCTGATTGTTGGGTTGCAGTTTGTTGAGTCTTGTTTTTAACGGGTTGTTGGGAGTTTATACCATAACCATTAGGGGTTGGATGTTGGGAGTGTAAATAGAGCAGCGGCAGAGAGTTACGAGAGGGTAGGAGCCACTGGGACCAGGAGGTGGATGCTGGGAATGTGAACAGAGTCCACAGTAAGAGAGCCGAGAGATAGGCGGACTCTGCTAGTGTGGCAGCGACCCGTCTGGGTCAGAGAGTGCTGGGGGCAGCATAGAGCCGCTGAGATAAATTAGCACTAGTTCCAGTGGCCCCACAGAGCCAGGACTAGCAAGGGCAAGACTGCAAGGGTAAGGGCGAGAACCAGGTCTGTGCCCTTTTTTATTTTTACCACAGCAGAGTACTAATGGGGAAGAAATGAGAGTACACGTAGTACGAGGGAACACGCCCATGGCACATACATCACACGATTGACCAAAATGTCCTCAGAGAGCCTGGTAGCACGTGCAAGGAGTGTGCGTCAGTAAAACCCTTGAAATATACCTTTGAACTTTTAAAGACTCCATCGAACATCGTTGTCATTTCCCCAAGTCTTTCCCTGTGGTTTACACGCGTGCGTGCATCTCAGTGTTACGCCTGCCAGGCTCCTAGGGCTGTGATTCACAAACGTATTTAGTGTCTCTTCACTGCCAGTTACAGGACTAGTTTTAGTTTCTTAGGTGAGAACCCACAGATTATTGACTTTCCGGTGTATTGCCCAACCCCCTATTAATTCACATTTATAATTTTTCCAATTTACATCATGAATCTCCAAGTGCTTTTTGGTTATCATTGTTACAGGTCTAGGAAGCCGTGCCCTGTGTGTCAACTGAGCACTGTGAGCGCTTTCTTCTAACAAGTGGCAACACATGGACTCCGATACAATCGGCAGCCAACTGTTTGTGAACATTTCCCATTGAGCAGGAAAAAAATAAATAAATATGAAATCTGAGACTGATAAAATGCTGAGAAATGTGCAAACAAATACAGAGAAATATAAGCATTTTTTTTCTTGTCCTTTGGTGTTATAAACTCTAGATACTTGTAGGAAATATATGTTGAAGTATACGTGATAAATGCTTGGGTTTATATTTTTGGCAAAAACCCAGAAGTATAGTTTATAACTTTTAGACAATTAAAAAAAGCAAACACTACAGATGAAAATAAATGGAAAAAAAAAAAGCCCTCAAATGCTACGGAATATCAAGGGAAGCATAGAAAGAGGCGTATTCGCCAAAGCATAGACCAGTTCCATATATGCTGGGGAATACTTAATAATCGGGGAAACGCACAGTAAAAGGGCCAGGCAGCACTCTCGAGACAGATGGGCTAAGCAGTTCACTGATATCAGAGTGGAGAGCTGTAAGTACAGTCAACTTTAAGGCACACCTCTTTAAGACAGAAGCTCAGCACTGTGAGGTCTTCTAGAACATTGACAGGAGCATGGAGAAGGACTCCGTGGGAACTCTGTGACAGTAAGAAGTTAGGGGCACTGGTTGCTCTTCAGAGGACTAGGTTCAGTTCCCAACCAATACCCACATGATGGCGCACAAGCTTTGATTCCTGGTCCAGGGGAATCAAGCGCCCTCTTCTGGCTCCTGTCGATACTGCATGCCTGAGGTGCACATAACATACACTCAGGTACATACATATATTTTTTTTTCTTAATTTAAGGTAAATAAAAATAAAATCTTTCTCTGAAGTGGGAAATAAGCCAAACTGCCATCAGCATGGAATACTTAGGGTAACCAAGATACATTTGACCACAAACACTATGCAATAGTTAGAAAGAATATCATGAGTCTGTCAGTATTGACCTAACACAATTATACATACAGAGGAAAATGGTGCTAGAGTGCAGGGAAATAGAGTCACCTGACACAGCCCCGAATGTGAATGCTGCTTTAACAGGCACTGTTGACACTCAAGTGGCTGACAGATGT
The DNA here is from genome assembly GCF_011064425.1 of Rattus rattus. Lineage (NCBI taxonomy): Eukaryota > Metazoa > Chordata > Mammalia > Rodentia > Muridae > Rattus > Rattus rattus. The sequence goes on from NC_046167.1 coordinate 79,283,933, forward strand.
GACCAGGAGACGTAGGTAATCAATCAAAACTCAGCTCCCCTAGACAGGGGGTAGGGTGACAGGTAGGTCTCAAGCACACAATCCATCAAGAAATGTGTAGAAAAACAAAAGAAATAAAAAATATTGAAGATAGACAGGCTAAAAAGTTATATAGCTGTTTACTTCAAACATTTCTTCCGTCCGCATCTCAGTGATCAGCTGCATCAATGATGGGTTCTCTCTGAACCCATGTCAAGATCGCACGGCCATTTAAGAGTTGGTGTCAGGCCAGGACAAAGCAGCCACCTCTTCAGAGGCGGCTTGTGGGACAAGGGTCTGTGTCAGATGCTCCCTGTTCTGTGTTTCTTGGACAGGAGGCCAAAACAGCTGTGGGGATTTGGGTGCAGGCCAAATGGCCAGGTGACCAACGGGGACTCTCTTGCCCCTCTAGGCAGCTTCTCTCAGTAGTTCTAACGTGTACAGAACAGCCATGGACACACACATAGTAAGAGTTGTTTGGTGTGTGTCTAAGTCAGGGTTTCTATTCCTGCACAAACATCATGACCAAGAAGCAAGTAGTGGAGGAAAGGGTTTATTCAGCTTACACTTCCACATTGCTGTTCATCACTAGAGGAAGTCAGTACTGGAACTCACACAGGACAGGAAGCAGGAGCTGATGCAGAGGCCATGGAGGGATGTTACTTACTGGCTTGCTTCCCCTGGCTTGCTCGGCTTGTTCTGTTGTAGAACCCAGGACCACCAGCCCAGGGACGGCACCGCCCACTATGGGCTGGGTCCTCCCCCCTTGATCACTAATTGAGAAAATGCATTATAGCTGGGTCTCATTAAGGCATTTCCACAACTGAGGCTCCTTTCTCTGTGATAACTCCAGCTTGTGTCAAAAACCAGCCAGTACAGTGTGGTAGTTTTGTCTGTCTGTCTGTCTGTTGGCTGGCAAGGCAGGCTGAGGAAAGTAGGCAAAGGACAAAGTGACATTCCCCGACAATGAGAGTAGAAGATTCTGTCTGTACAGAAAAGGTTCACCTGTGTGACAGGTGAGTGCTGTCTTCCAAGGTCCTCCAGAGTAAGAAGTGAGCCCTTATCTTTTATTATCACTATTAAATCTCATTAAGAGTAAACGGCAATGGTGTTGTTCTTAAATAAAAATGGGCCTTCAAACAAGGGAGGGGGGAGGGGCAGGGGCTCTGGGAGGGAAATGGTCATACACATCCCTGGAGATACAAACAAGGCACTACAAGGCAAGCTCCTGTTTTGTCACCCGCCACCAGGCAAAAGCAAACAGAATAATTGTGAGCTTGTCAACTGTTCATCTAACCGATTAAAATTCTGATGAAGGAGTGACGCCCACATGTGTCACTGTAGAGATAAGTCACGAGGTAGGAAAATCCTAACCTTGACCCTGTTTTCCTCCTTGTGGGACATGATCTCTCGCTGAGAGCTGGGCTTTGTCCAAAGGTGTCCTTTTAAACTCTCCAGATGGAAGTGTTGGGAAGAACAGGAGGGGACAATAGAGGCTGAACCCAGGGACGGGGACGAGCAGACAGGAGTGCAGCCGGCCATGGCAGAAGCGTGCTGCAGCAGGCCGATCTAAGGATGTGCAGGTTTGGACCGTTTACCTCAGCTGCTAGGGCTCCTCAGAGCCCTGTGGTCCTGCCTCCGCATGGCTTACATGCCAATCAAGCGTGTGTGCGACCTGGGAAGGGCTGTACTCATCGCGGATATTTTTGGAGGTGTGTAGCTGAGTGGACTCATGAGTGATGGCAGACAGATCAACCAAAGAGTTAACGGTGTACTTTTCCTCCATGTTCTTTAAAGTCAGAAGCAATGTTCTACTTGGAAAGAAAATTCACTAAAGGGGCTCGCAGCTGCCTTCTCCACACTGCATGTAAACGTCTGATTCGCCAGAGACATCCCCAACACACTGTGTAAGTCTGGGTGGCCATGTCCTTCCCGGACCCACGACCATACCAAGGCAATTAGAATAATTAATAGCAACTAGAACTCATTGATTAAAAGTAAATTACCACAGTTGGGAATCTGCAGGTTCGCCAGAGGGGTATTCTTGCTGCTCTCATTGAGGCAATACAAATCCTGAGTGTCGGGGCTGGATTTCGTCTCCTGGAGGGTCTTGAGCCACATGATGTCACAGGAACACGTGAATGGATTACCCGTCAGGATCCTGCGGGAACAGAAACGCAAGCCCGTCAGTCAGGCTCCCCCTTCCCTTTCAGCTTCACCCGCGTGCACGGCTGATTACGGGAGGCATATGTGCTAGCCGCCAACCTCTGGAAGTCACACCCACCTTGGTGTCACGACAGTGCTTATTATTCACCCCGATATTTGATAAATACTGTTCTGCTGTTACGTGCAAACAGAACTGTGGAGGCTAAAGATAGCAGAGAGACGCAAAACGTTGCAGAGCGCTGAGGGAAAACAGATCTGATCAAACACAACCCCAGCAGCGAGCCTCTCATGACGGGGGAGGTGCGGTCTTGCACCTACGTGGGAATCATTTTGTCTCTGTTGAAAATGAAATCAGAGACAGGGATCTGAGGCCAGCCCGAGGTGAGCTGGCCTTCTCTCTTGCTGTTCTGCATCGTGCCCCCCCCCCCAGAGGCCTTTTCATCCAAGCCAAAAAGCTGAGGGCAGAAGCTGGAAGGGAGAGAGGCAGAGGACGGATATGCACACCCCCAACCCAGTGAGGGTTTTGCAGGGTGGCACAGTGGGCTCCCAGGCTGAGCAATCTACACAGGACAGGTGCAGAAAGACACACAGCCAGCCAGCCCTCAGCCGTGCTGTCTGGGCTCCTAAGTACTACAGTGGGTGAAGGAGGAAATGTGTGTGGAGGAAAACAAAAACCACAGGGGGTAAAAAAAAATCTTTAATGCTTATTTATAATGCTCAGTGGCCTATTTAAGATGAATCCCATTTATGATAATGAACCCTTAAATGAGGCCATTTTCAATCGTTACATAGACTGCCTAGCACTAACCACAATACTTAAGATTTCCCGAGGACAGGACCTGGCTTCGCAACATCATTTACTCCTGTGGTTTTCTGACTGCGTTCTCTAAGAATCTCGGAGGTCCCTGGAGACTTCTCTGTGAGTTTCATGGGGGTTGGGGGGAATGCGGTCGTGATAGACTGGCTCAATCTGTATCTGCTCCCCACATCTCCAAGTGTCCCTCCAGTATCAACACAGGGTTTGATGCTATGAGACGAGGACTATGAGACAGGAAGAGGCCCACCTTTGGCTCCAGTTCAAGCTGCCCAAGGTATCTCTTAGAGTTCTGAGTCCAAGGATGGCTGAAGTCTTTCTAAAACAACGCTAAAATCAAATAAGCTGGGGGGGGGTGTGTGTGTGTGTGGAATGGATGCTTCAGTGACAAAGCTCAGGCTGTTTCCAAAGCCACACAGCCCTGGCAGAGAGCTGGCACCCAGCTCTCCCACTAAGGGACAGAATCCTAGACACAAACGTCTCTCCTTCCTTCTAACGGGCAACTCGCTCCGGGCCAACGCCTACTGGCTGTGTCGTTGAGCGACTCGGCCATTGGAGTTCCGAGATGTGAACTGGAAGGCGGAACTCTAATTCTTAACCCAACACCTTCACACAGAGCACCTTGCCCCTGTGTCCCATGGCTGCCTCTGAGGTATCGAGTCTCTCCTGGTGTCAGAAATGCCTGAGGCATGGAAAGCACATGTGAGCTAATTAAACTGGCCTCAGATGTAAGGTGCGGGACAGCGGTTCCTGAAGCTGGGAAGGGTAAAGCAGGCAGACGGGCAGCTGGGTACAAAGCCACAGTCAGACAAAGCTGGTCACGGCATTCTGCAGTGCAGAGAGCATACTGTGTTAATTACTACGCGCTTTACATTTCATAAGAGGTGGAAGAAAATATTTCGAGTGTTCAATATATGCTACTATATTTATATAATATACCGTACCCAAGGAATATATAACTAGTATAAATGTAAAGTAACTTTAGGAGGTCAACACTAGTCCTTCAACTTCCTGAAGTTAGTTTATGCCAAATAATTGCCACTTGTCAAGACTTTCGCCATGTGACCCCTTCCTGCTTGTACAGTGGGACCTCTCCACTAGGGGTGGGTGCATGATGTGCTTGGACACAGTGAAAAACCCTCTCTATAGGAAGATGCCCTGTATGTCTTGTCCTGAGCGCCTAACCAGCGGGCCCTTCTTCTTCTAGTGTCAATTTGGGGATCATGCCATCACCACCCCCCAAACTCTTCTCCAATCTGCTAGACCAAAGTCCTACACACACACACACACACACACACACACACACACACACACACACACACAGAGCACGTATACTATCCTTAGAAACTAAATCTGCCCACCAGCTCTGATGGATGTAACTATTTTCAGCAACATGGTTCCCTAGTGGTTGAAGTAAACTGTCCTCATCTTCTTCAAGCCCTGTGTATGTTGTTCCCAGGATGTCTCTGTGGAAGTGGCATGGAGCCTCCCACTTGGGGCAGCCAGTCTGGCTGTAACCGGAGCATGTCCACGGGTAGCCTTCTCGCTTATCTGCCTTAGAGGTGGGGGTTCCATTTTGCAGTTCCTTCTGTAGGGGACTTCATCCTAGTATTCAGAGCTCAAACCAACTCTTACCCCATCACTGCCCAGATCAACGGCAAGAACCAAGGCCCAGTTCCATCTGTCTGGTGTCTGGGGACAGACAGGCCAGTGACTCTGGAACCCTCTTCCTCTACCCTGAGCTGTGAAGCTCCGTTAAGAATCCTCAGTGCCCCTTCAGCTTTTGATGCGAGATGACTCCTGACTTTCCTGATTTTTTTTTTTTTATGGGCCACATTTAAGCTGCTGCTTCTTCCTGATATCCAGAGCCCTGTCCTTCAAGCCCCTCACACCTTGGAGTCTCCTCAAGGCCCTCACCACAGCAACGGCAGCCTTTCCTATTTGCCTGGCAGTTTACACTAAGAACCGAGCACCCGTTCGCCATCAACACGGCTCAGCAGGGACATAAGGATAAGCATCGAGCAGAGGGGTGGACCCAAAAGAACGGATCGCAGAGATGCAGGGTATGGGAGTAACCTCTCTGCCAGGGTTGGCTCTACCCAAGCCTATACTGGGCTGACGGACAAAGCCGGAAGGGTGTCGTTATCCACTGTGATTTCCTCTTTGACAAATGCGCTTTATTTTAGGGCTTGAATAAAACAAAAACCAGAGGAGATGAAATATAAAGCTACTTTAGCACAAAAACTCCCTGCTGGCTTTTTCCCCCTCTTCTCCCTCTATTAGAAAATAAATTATTTATGTGAAAACGGCATTCGACTGATCACGATGACATATGAAGAAGACGGTTTGTAATCACCCAATTGGGGCAACGCTAGAGAAAGCATTTTTTCAAGTGTTTTGATGCAACTCATTCAAAAAAAAAATACTTAATTATCCTTTCTTTCGAAAATTTCCTCCCAAATGCCAGACAAAATCGTTACTTACAGGTCAGACAAGTCAAGGTGGCGGAAATGTCTCCTGGACAAACTCGTCAGCTTGTTTCGCGTGAAATTGCTGGAAGAAATCAGATACGTTAAGTGTACATTTAAAGGTTATGATTTAAGAGTGATATGCTCCGATGGAGGTCTTGTTTTCAAAACATAAGTTTCCTGGACCAAGGTGCCCATCTTACTTGGAACCAACTGTGCCTTTTACCTTAGAAATAACTTCCCAGGGTCCCTGCCTCTCTTACGGTCCCTATGCACTGTGAGAGAAGAGTGTGTGTTTCTCAGAGTCTCTTTTTAACCCAGAAGTTTACATTTCACGTATGGATTGAAGGTCCAGTTCTCTGCCCCAGTTGGGTTCCCGATGCTTTGAACATTGAATTGGTTGAATATGTAATGAAACATCACATTATAAGTCCACGAGAGGAAAGAAAAAGAGACTCTAAAAGTAAAAGGCACCTTGAACGTTTTTGAGGTATGTGACAAACAAAACTTGGAATCGACAGACTTTCAACTGTCTTTCCAGGAAGGAACACACCTGCTGACTGAAACCGCCTGGTGGGGCCGTTTACAGTGTGACCTCCATGAAGGAGTGACTCCACAAAGAGACCAGGGTGAACACTGGGGCATGTGTCAGGCTTTATCATGAGCTCCCCAGAAACACAGCATCTTTATATCCAAACAAACCAGTGGAAAGATGCTCTATCCATGGGAGGAAAAAAAAAAAAACATATGAAGACCTGGTGTGTTCCAAATGCGAGCTTTTTGTAGTGTGGATGAGTACTTCCAATCTGGAGTACAATCGTCAGGATGGGAAACTCGCAGCCCTCATCTTGGCAGCTGAATTTGTTTACTGTTTAAAATTTACTTAAAGTTCTTGAGCCTCTGGACGGGTATTTTTGGCAAGTAATAAAAGTGTAAAAAATAAATAAAAGTCGAGTCCACGAAAGCAGCCAAGACCCCATCCACGTGGCTCTTGGCCTCTCACGTGGCTCAGGCAGGCAGGTGTCTAAGAAGGTCTGCTAGGGACAGTATGCTATCAGGCCAATGACAGGTCAGTCATCTGTAGGGGCTCAACCACGGGCTAACAGGGTTAGCTGGTGAATGGAGAAAAATGCAGCTTCTCATAACTCGCGAATGGGGTGACCCATCCAGTGTCCGCCTTCAGGGAGATATTCCCCCACCTGAACCCGGACCAATGGGAGGACGCTCTCACGGCTTGCAAGCTTGCTTCTTCTCCATTCACACTAGTGCTCGCCCACAGAAAAGGGTACCCCGGATGAAAATGTAATCCATCAGGAAGTTGTGAGACACGCCCACGTGAGTCTTTTCTTGGGGACATGAATTAAGAATGGTTTCAGTGGAGCATCTCGTACCAAAAATCTCTGCCTGTCTTTTAAGCCTTAGATATGTTCACACCAAACCCAATCTTTCTGGGGGAAAAAAAAAAAGAAAGCTGTTCACCACCAAGAAAAATAAAAGGGGTGCAGGGGCGGGGATGGAGGGGAGGGAAGGGGAGAGAGAGAAAAGCAGAGACCAGGAAGGAGAGAGAAGCAAAAAGAGGTTAAGAGGAAGCTTCCCCACCAGCTCCAAGCTAGCCCATCAAGCAGTCTTCCCCCACCTCCCCCCACACCCATCAGCTTGTGTTGCCTTATGGAGCAGTCTCCCCCCACCCAATCAGCTTCGTGTTGCTGCCCTATGGAGCATCGTCCCCCATCCCGCACCCTTCTCCCACCTTCCTCCCCCCCATCAGCTCATGCTGCCTAAGGAGCAACGCCCCTACTCCCTTGCTGCACCATCAACCTGCACTGCCCTATGGAACAACTTCCCCCCCACCATCAGCTCACGCTGCCCTATGGAGCAGCGTCCCCACCCCCACCCCACCAGCCGCCCCATCAACCTGCACTGCCCTATGGAACAACCTCCCCACCACCATCAGCTCAAGCTGCCCTATGAAGCAGCCTTCCTCCCCCCTCAACTCTGCGCTGCCCTATGGAGCAGCCTCCTCGCCCCGCCCCATCAGCTCGAGCTGCCCTACAGAGCGGCCTCCCCCTGTCAGCTCCAAGATGCCCTCCCGGGAAGCAGCTGCTAGGTTGAGTTGCCAGCAGCACAGTGCAGCTCGGGGTTACGGGCCAAAGAACAAGATGAGTTTTATGAAGCATACTTAGGAATGGGGCCAAAAGCCAAAAAGGAGGAAGAAGGAAGAAAAAAAATCAACAATCCTCTTACTGTTTGATTGTAAAACTTTGCTAAGAGCCTAATTAGCACCTCGGCAAAGCCCCTGGAAAACACAAATGCTGGCTTTTCTCACAGTCCCTGGGGTTTTAGGGGCTGGGTAGCAATTAAAGGCACCCAGACATACATTCAGAGACCAGCTCTGGGTGGTGGCCGTGCGAGGCTAACATGGACCGGGCAAACTGGGGCAAAGGCGAGGCAGGGGTCTCTTGTGAGATCCCCTAAAGCCTGAAGTACAGCAGACCCCGTCTGTCCCTCATTTCTGTATGGGTGGGGGAGCTCAGAGGGATCTTCAAGCCAGCCTCGGGCTAGAGAGAAAGCTTCTCTCATAGGCTTTCTCCTTAGCCACGTGCACCCCACTATGCGGATAACCCAGCACAGTGCAATCTGAGTTTGGAAAATCCAGGCAAAACAAGCTGGTCCCAGGGTCCTCAGTCCCACATAGAGACTAGGACAGAAGGGAGATGCTAGACCTGACTCCTCCTGCATCCCAATCCAAGGCAAGCTACTAGATTCCCTTTCATACCGCATCTAGGAAGAGCCTCTTTCCTCACTTGGCTGTGCAAAGCTCACTGGTGTCTCACCTCTCCTCACCCCTGCCTATCTGAACACTTGCCTGACTTCATGGGACAAAAGCTTGACAGACATCCATACTGCTTGACAAAAGCTACACACATCCATACAGTTTTTGGAGTTTGATCAATTTATTGGATATGATTGCGGTCTGGTAAGGAAGCTGTTTAGAAGATCTATCCTTGAGTGAGGCAGATACATGATTTAATGTAAGCTGGATATGAAGCCATTAAAATTATTCTATCACCAGACGCACACACAAACCACACACACACACACACACACACACACACACACACGGGCGATCAATAAAATTACAATTAGCCACAGCCCCCTGTTCATATTATAACAGGAGCATCAATTCCCTAAGGAATCAGACAACGCACGATACAACTGCTGGGTGATTTGGGTCTAGGGTCATCTGTAATAAAAATTCAAAAACATAACTATTGAGGTCATTAATTACTTCTAAGAGATTACAGTGGGACGTTTTTCCATTCTTCTTCTGCTGTCACGGCTGTGCCACCAAGGGCGACACACACATCAAGCTTGCCCCAGCAAACCGACCCAGACAGGCTGTCAAGAAGTGTTTCAAGAAAATGTGTTCTAAAACGTGCCCCGAGTTTCATCCTGGTTTTGCAGAATGTTTTTTTGTATCTTAGAAAGTGGCTTCATCATTCCTGTCACATATAAAATATGAACTCATGATAATGACTTTATGAAATTAAGGTCTTCAGTGATATCAACACATCTCCACTGAGCATCCAGGCAGGGTGCTCCGAGGCAATGAGCGCTTTAATAACCGGCCTGGAAGTCAGACCAGGAACTGTTTTCCCCAGGGAGGGGAAGAGGGACAGATGTTACAAGATGACGGCAATGGCAGAAATTTTATCTCCGTTACTCCTGCCGTAAGAAAGAACATGGTGAGGAGTTAGTCACCTGGTTCAGCCCCACAGCTCTCTCAGACTGGACTTTTGCCTGTGTCCTGGGAATATGGACATCGGTTAAGGCAAGTGAAATGGTCAGGTGAGACCCTGCAGGTAAAATGTGAAATGCCTAACTTAGCGTTGCAAAGAGAGTTTGATCAATACACATCAGGTAACAGCCCTCCAGCAGCAGATTCCCACCAGAGCTTGGGGCAGGGCTGTGGACATTTTTGGTGAACTGTCTAGTCGGATATTTCAGGGAGGCCATGATGTATTGACTTAACTCATATGACTGAGCGGACTCCCCAGAAAACCATATGACGACTCTTATTTATTGCGTTCCCAACTGACTTCAGTCAACAAAATGCCAACAGGACTTGGGAGAAACGCAGCTCCTACTATTAAGAGTCACCTAGAGCTTTGGTATAGACCGTGATTGATGGTTTTTTGTTTTGTTTTGTTTTTTCTATTTCCATCGATCCATGGCACATGCTGTTTAAGAAAATGAACGTTCAAATGGTCCTATTCTAAGGGGGAAAGCAATAGTAATTTTTATTTTCTTAAACCGTCCAAGGCCAAGTCAGAGTCTTGATTAGTTAGCTTGACGTCTTCCAGGGAGTGTGTCTTGATTCCAAGGGAAAGAATCAAGAGGCCTGTACAAGGACATCATTTTCACATCAGAGTCCTTGCCGTTGGCCCAGCGCTCCGTCCAAGATGGAAATGACCCAGAAATTCATGAGAGGAAATAAACAGGCTGTTCTAAGTACCCCTCTGAAGCCATTCAGAGATCACACAGAATCAAAGCTAATGTTCCTAAGCTATTATCGCAGCTACACTAACTTTTAAGAAGGAGGTTTAGAGTTGGCAAAGAAAAAAATAAAAGAGTGAGAAAAATACTGAACAAATCGGGCCCTGGGAAGCAAAGAGATGGCTCTACTCACATGTGCCGCAGGTTGCCGTTCTTCAGAAACGCCTTGTAAGCCACAAACTTTAAGCCGGAATCCACAATTGTACTGCAAAAGAAAGACATAATGGCGTTCACGTCAGGACTAACCAGCAAATTACCTACCCGACCACAGCGGAACACAAGACAGGTCTCTGAGGTAAGGTGCAGACGCGGTGAATACTCACAGGTTTTTCAGCCCCACGTAAGCTTCGACGTCATCTTCATTGATGATTTCTAACCTTTTCTGGTTTGCAATGAGACTGTAACAAAGCAGAAAGGGAATTATGGGTGACTGAGAATGCCAGCGATTCCGTGGAATGATGGGTGAGCGGGGATGTCAGCAATAACATGGAATTATGGGTAACTGGGGATGTCGGCAGTAACTTGGAATTATGGGTAACTGGGGATGTTGGCGATAACATGGAATTATGGGTAGCGTGCTCATAGCCTGACCAAGGTGTCTAAGGAGCCCCTTCCGCACTCACTAGCTATATTATCCCTCTGTTACCGTTCTCTGAGAATTTAGTACACGTTGGTTCTGCCATAGTCACCCCCAGGCCCCCGGCTTCCCCTAGATTCGTTCACACCCCTTCCTTTACAATGAAGGCAACAACTGGATTCCACCATCCATGACCTGCTCACCTAGTGTCTCATTGGTTTTCACTTTCCTGTCTAAGAAAAAATTTCAGTTTTAAAGATGCAAACGTCCCAAATGTGTGGCACACTGATGGTGACCCGCCTGGAAGTGTGAGACCCATCACGTGTCCCTGCCATTCCAGGACACACCTTCCCTCCCTCCTTTTATCTTGTAAAATGTGAAGAGCTTCTTGCTTCCCTCTCCCTCCTTCTGCCTGGTTCTTTTCTTGGCCAGCATTCTCCCCTTCTGCCTTTGTCAGCCACAATTACAACATTTCCTTTTGATGAACCACATTCCACAAGTCCCTTAGGTGGCCCTAGTGAAGTCTCTGTAAGAAATCTTCGCTCCTCTCCAACCTCCCAAAGCTTCTAAATGTAGGAATTAACTAAAAACTCCTCCAGCTAAAAGACAGAGAATAACGTGATTGGCTGAGAGGTGTACATGTGACCTCAGCGAGACCAGAGAAATTCTTCCTTAAGAATTAACACTATGAATCCTGGGAGAAGGATGTTGGGTCTTTTCCATTCTCTGAGTTATTCACAACTACAGAATAACGTAGGCCTTCCAACAGGTGACTTCTCTGCCACAAGAAAGAAGCCATTCGAAAATGAAGTCAATGAGAAAACAGGAGCTAATGAGGCATACGAAGGGGCAGCATCCTGAAGATATTGAGATATACAATATTACAAACCTAGTTTGATCTGAATTTCTGTCATATGCAACCATAGTCTCCAACAGTATGAACAAATTAAAGCTACCATCCTTGGGGACAGGTATGGGGACAGCTTTGTATGACAGCTGTTTAAGAACCCTATGTTCTTACATCAGAATCTCTTTGAAAAGAGAATTGTTTCTAAAATTCTTACTATGTACCCCAACTCCTAGGTCAGTGAGATGCTGTATAGATAATAGGTGAATGATGGGGGCTTAATGTGTGCGTGGTGGATGGAATGATGGATGTGTGGGTAGATGATGACAGACTGATGCATCAATGGATACTGGTGGATGATAGATGGGTGGATGGATGGATAATGTATGTATGTATGTATGTATTATGATGGCTGGAAAATATATGTATGTATGTATGTAGTATTATGATGGCTGGAAAATGTATGTATGTATGTATGTATGTATTATGATGGCTGGAAAATGTGTGTATGTATGTATGTACGTATGTATTGTGATAGTGGGAAAATGTGTGTATGCATGTATTATGATGGCTGGAAAATGTGTGTATGTATGTATGTATGTAGTATTATGATGGCTGGAAAATGTGTGTATGTATGTATGTATTATGATGGCTGGAAAATGTATGTATGTATGTATTATGATGGCTGGAAAATGTGTGTATGTATGTATTATATAGTGGGAAAATGTATTATGATAGTGGGAAAATGTGTGTATGTATGTATGTATGTATGTATTATGATGGCTGGAAAATGTGTGTATGTATGTATGTATGTATGTATGTATTATGATGGCTGGAAAATGTGTGTGTGTATGTATGTATGTATGCATGCATGCATGTTGGCTGGATGTGTATATGTACATATGTACGCATAGATGAATGGATGGTGGATTGATGGACAAAGGAAGGATAGATAGGCAACAGTTGCAGTTACAAAATTTCTACAGAAGTCATAGTTGGGTAAGTTTTCCTTTGTCTTAAAAAGCAAACAAAAAACCCATTAAGATGTGAAGCCCTTTAATTAATACACTAAAGTCAAACATAGCTTGTCTGTTGACAGTGAGTTAAAATGGAAAGAAATATCTTGAGTAATGAGGTGTGAGAGTGGCCCAGAATCCTGACCTCTGCCCAATAAGAAAAAGAACATGGCAAGACGCATGGTGGGCAGGAGAGCTGAGGAGAGGGCTCAGAGGGCAAACGGCTCACAGTGCAGACTCACATGAAACTGGGGTTGTGCACCTGTAACCCTAACTCTAGGGGTCTGGGGAGAAGCAAACTCCACAGGCCCCTTGGCCAGCCAATCTGGCTAAATGGAGGCTCCAGCTTCAGTGAGAGATAGTGTCTGAAAAAATAAGATAGGAAGCAATAGAGGAAGATCCAAGTTGATCTCCAGCCCCCGACACAAGCAGACAGAGGTAAGAATGCCCTCACACTTACGTACAGATAGACCACATGCAGATTCACACACTCACTTACACACACACACACACACACACACACACACAGAAAGAGAGAGAGAGAAAGAGAGAGACATGAGACACAGAGACACAGAAACATGGAGAGACAGAGAGACGGAGAGACAGAGAGACAGAAAAACAGAGAGATGGAGACACTGAAAGGAGAGAGGAGGGAGGGGAGATCCAGAAGAAGAAAAGGGAAAATAGAATCGGGGCACATTACAATTAGATGGCCAATAAACTACACCAAAACCAAAGTGAGTTTAAAAGAAGCCACACAAACACAACATCAAAAACACAGCCTCCCAAAAAGAAGGTCGGGATCTTCTCAAGATCTTAGATTCCTCATCCAGGACCCAAGAAGGAATCTAGTGAAGGTGCAGTAGACAGTTCCTCCCTCTTCCCAACAGCCACGGAAGGAGGACATATTTTAAGACTCGAACTAAATGCTCAATTTTTGACATCAAGTTTTTATGAAATGTTTCAAAATCATCACATTTTCGAGTCATTTTTCCAAGAATTTCATCGCACTAACATTTTCAGTAAGACCACAGTGACCTCATTCTTTTCAGAGAGCTTACACTGAGACCTGGATTCCAGAGTGCTAAGTATTTTTAGCATTTTTTTTTTTTTATGCCACGGCAGCAGAAAAGGAAGAATCATGGGGGAGGTTGCTTCAGAGTCACAACAGAGCATCAGACAAGTCCACCTTCCAGGGCACAGCACCTTTTGAAACCCTATCCATTTGGAATTTCTTCCTGTTGGGATCATCTCTGCATTCTCTCTGATGAGAGACAAAACGCCTGACACACCGGGTGAGCATCTAAGCAACATCCATGGCGAAAACATTTATCTTTTTCCAACCTTCCTTTGAGTTGCTCGTGCCATTTTTAAATGCTTATTTCTTTTTAACCCTATACTTGGATTTTACCTGGCCTAGTTGTGTTCCGTAACTATGACAGAGTAAGCTGGCCAATAGGGGGGTGGGAACAAGAGACAGGCACCATTGAGGTGACAGTGAAGATTAAAGAAGCATTAACTTGGCCAGGCATTGTGGCGCATGCCTTTAATCCCAGCACTAGGGAGTCAGAAGCAGGTGAATCACTTTAAATTTGAGGCCAGTCAGGTCTACACAGTGAGTTCCAGGACAGCCAGGGCTACAGGGTGAGACCCTGTCTCATATAAAACAAAACAAAGCAAAACAAAGCAACAAAAAACACCAAAGGGGAAAAAAAACATTGAGTTGTTAAAAGACTCATTTTTATGTTTGGGTGTTGTTGTTGCAAATAAGAAAACAAGAGGATACATTGTATCAGTGACACATGCCTGCAGTAAGCAGGGTATGATTGCACTTGGATGTAAGACCGGATCGATTTTTCTGAAAACCACTCGAAGACCATACACAATTCTAAAAATGGTCTTAGAAAGGCATACTGGATCCGTGGGTCTCCTGGTCAGAGACTGTGTCCCGTGTGGGCACCAGCTCCCCCAGCAGCTGATGCTAAGGTCGCCCCTACTGGTTATCCTCAATACAGAAGTCAGCACAGCCTCCCTGCTAGCTACAAATTACTCATGACATCCACCCCTAAGAAATTCTGCTTCCGCCTGGGGAGGTGACCCAGCACTTAAAAGCACTGGCCGCTCTTGCGGGGGACCCAGGCTTAGTTCCCAGCACCTATGTGATGGCCTACAACTGTCTAACAATGGTTACAGAGTATCTAGTGCTCTCTTCTGGCCCCCGTGGGCATTAGGCATGCACGAAGAGATATATACAGGCACAACACTCACACACGTAAAATAAAAATGAATACATCTTTTACAAACGAGAGAGAAAGGAAATTCTGCTTGATTCCTCTTGGTGAAGAACCAGACACAGAAGGAGTCAGTAAAGCTAACGGGCAGCCCGAGGAGAAAAGCGTCTGTGGAGGAAACCCTGAGCGAGCAGGAGCCCCATGGGAAGCTGCTCGCCCACTAGGATTCTGAAACACAAATAAAGCGACACCTCCCTCGCTCTCTTACTCCATTAGATGGACAGGTGTAGAACATCTACTTGCTGCTGGTGGGGTGGGGACGTATGGCCTGGAGCATGCGCTCTGAAGAGCACAGTGGCAGTGCTCTACAAAATTATAAACTGGCACCTTTTGTGGTCCAGTGATTCTACTTGTGGGTATTCAGCCAAGAGAAACTCTCACACATAAGCACAAGACAGAAGCAGAGAGGCTCACGGGGGCTTGTTGGTGCTTCCCTGGGATTCTAGCTCTGGGGGCTGGGGGAGGGGGGAAATGGGAGGGTTCCAGGTTCAAAACTACCCCGGGTCATTTAGGGAGGGAAACCTTATCCAAAAGTGAGGAGGACGGATTTTAAGACAATCAAGAGGATACTAAAATATTCATTATAATAGACTGAAAAGCCAGAAAATACGCACCTATCATAAAGATATCAGGGAATTAAAAGATAAAAATAGGAAATACATAACAAAACTGAACATGGGGTTGGGGATTTAGCTCAGTGGTAGAGCGCTTGCCTAGGAAGCGCAAAGCCCTGGGTTCGGTACCCATCTCCGGAAAAAAAAAAAAAAAAACAAAACAAAAAAAAAAACAAAAACAAAACAAAAAAAAAACTGAACACACACACACACACACACACACACACACACACACAAGCATGTGCATGTGCACAGAAACTGATCTCGATCCAAAGGTTTAAAAGCATCAAAATTATGCACGGACATATACATATAAAACTCTTTACCTAACAGCCTAAGGATGTATAAAATGGTACCACTAGAGTTTGCAGTAGGTGTGTGTGCAAAGGTGCAGGATGCTGACTGGACAAAGATTACCTTGGGAAAGAAGGAAGGGTTTAGGATAAAGAAACAAACTATTAAATGGTTTATCTGGTTACATTGAAACCTTTTTTCTTTCAATAAAGAGAAAGGATTTGCAAGAGAAGAGACAAAGTGTCACAGCATGGATTCTCAGTCCCAGCAAGGAGAGGGAGTGATCTTGTTGTGCTCTGGTGAATGTTTCTCACTTTCTGAGGAGAAAAAGAAAGAAGAGAGGGCTGGGGGTGAGGAGAAAGGGGAGAAGGAAGGAACCCAAACAAGAAGAGAAGGAAGAAGGAAGGAAAAGAAGGAAGGGTAGGAAAGAGAACTAGAGAGAGCCACACAGTGGGATGAAGGACAGGCTCCCAGGTCTGTAGATGATCTCTGGTCAGCCAGAGTCTGAGCTTCTAGGCAGGAACTGAAGGCTAGTGCCTTTCCCTACCTACTAGTGGCTTACACGTAGCTGTGAGAGGTTCTGGAGGTCAGTGATCTCCTTCTACAGACCCCCGGCAACTCTCCCCAGAGACCTTGCCCCAGTGGCTCCTGGGAAGTGCTGCTGAGCCCTAAGGGCTCTCTCTGCTGAAGAGCAGTCTCCAAGAAGGCCTTCACTCCCAAGGCAGCGGTGGAAAAGGCCAAGAATTTGGCAGAGGACTGTGAGAGCTTTTGCCATGACAACCCCTGGCTCCTCTGACCCAGCCTAGGATTCTAGAAACCTCTGGACCCAGGGCTTTCTGGCCCAAGGCCTCCTTTCAGCCCAGTCTCGTGGGACTCCACGGGAGGCCAGCGAAACACAGTTTCTCTGCAGAAACCTACGATTCCTCCCACTGCCCTGGAGACGGTACCCTTTCATGTAGCTTCTAATCAATATGGAAAGAGTGGACAGTCACATTCAATGATTCAAATGCAGTAGTCCTCTGGCATCCGCTCAGCTCTCACCCCTCCCCCACACCAGCAAACCACTAGTGGTGTCCACCCGCCCCCACCCCATGATGTCCACAACAAACCTTCCTCCTTCCTCAAGCCCAAGACTCATTTCAGGCTGTTGTACCAGGAACCTCCTTGTTTACACTCTTTCCACACCTGCACTACACCCAAAACACGCTTGACGTATTCCCTAAAACTGGATATGCTTGCGGTATCAGAAAAGCCGCCAACGTCTACTTGGAGACGCTACGGGGCCTGCAACACTAAGTGGCAAACGGACAAAAGCCAGACTGCGCCTTCTAATCAGAGGCCTTTGGTTCCGCCCCACAGCGAGCACTCACGGCACTTCTAAAGTGTGTGTAAGACTTAGAGAGAAAAGAACGCTTCTTAAACCAACGATTCCATTTTTCTGCTGCCCATCTGACACCCCATAAGTGAACTGTTAACTTCCTGAGGGCAGGGCGTCCTGTTTGTCGCACGTACGGCCATTCCCTGGCACAGAGTGAACACCCAAGAAATGTCTGTTCTCGAATGTCCTCTGCCTAGAGAAGCTAGACACACAGGCATGCCGGTGTACAATAAGACTAAATGAAGATACTAAAGAATAACAGCTTGAGTCATGAAAACAACCAAGGAGAAACACACACACACACACACACACACACACACAGAGGGGGAGGGGAGGGAGGGGGAGGGGGGGGGGAGGGAGAGGAGGGGGGAGGAGGGGGAGGGGAGGGAGGGTGGCAATTTCAAAAGAAAATTTTATTCAATTTGAAAGTGAATTTAGTGGCTGGAGAGATGGCTCAGCAGTTAACACTTGCCCCCCATCCTCGCAGACGACCTGGATCTGGGTCCCAGCACCTACGTAATTACAACCATCTGTAACTTCAGTCCAGGGGATCTGAGGCCCCCGTTCTGACCTCTGTAGGCACCTGGCACACACACGGTACACTTAACATACATGAAACACTCATACTCATGTCCCATTGGTGGGATGCTTAGATACAGGCAAGCGAAACACAACACACAGAATCACTAAGTTTAATTTTTAAAAAAAATTTTTTTTGAAGTGACATTAGATCCCTAAGGACAGATTCTAACCAACTCTGCATGCATTTTTAACTGATAACCAGTGAAGGCCTATTGGCCACAGGATACACTGTCTAAGGATCTGAGGTTTGAAATGGGCTGTAGGCGCTCTACCGAGAGAGGCGCATCCACAGTGGATACTCTCAGGTGTTCAGGCCTGGTTATCACAGGATCTGAGAAGCCACAGAGCCGAGGTTCCCAGCAAAGATGCAAGCAACTGCCGTGGGCAGAGACAAGGAGGAGACCGCAGCACAGACTGGAAGAGCGCGCGTGCACATGCGTACACATGTGTGACTAGCCGCTTAGCTGGAGAAGACGCATCGGTATCAGCCTTGAGAGCTGACAGACAGACAGACAACTCAAATGCAAGTGAGGTGTTGTCCAGTCTCAACTCGACATTTTAGGCCTTTACCAAGACATTTTCCTAAGGGTAAAGAATTTCCTCTCTGTGGGTTTAACAAAAACAGGAGTGTTTATTTGTTTTGTTTTGAGGGGAAAAAAAAAACGATGTTCTATTCAGAGATGTTCTATGTCACAGGAATGGCTTTGGATTGAAGGCTTCCTGGAAAAGGATCCTTCTCATGTTTTAACTGATTTCACATTTGCTTTTCAAATAACCCAACCTGGAAATCTCCCCAAGCACAACGAGGGGCCCTAGTGCAGTTTTCCTTTCATAAATATTAGCTTAAAAGTAATACGACTCTAAGATATTAATTCCCAATACCCCAGACACCTGCCACACCCACCCCCAAATACACAGAAGATAGATCAGTGGTTCTCAACCTGAGGGCTTCAACCCTTTCCACAGGCATTGCCCAAGACCATCCTGAATGTCAGATACTTATTACAATTCACAACAGGAACAAAATTATGGCCATGAAGTAACGATGGAAATAGTTTTATGGTTGGGAGCCACTGTGATACCTGAAGAGATTCAGCTTAAATCAGTTCAGTTCAGAGCTATGAGGGTGGCGTCCCCCAAGCCTCGAGCCACGGACTGAGACATTTCAATCTGACAGAATCCCCTCTGCCATGAGCATCTTTCACAGAGCACATAACCATCCCTCAATTCATGTGCTCTGTAATGTGTGTAATCAAACAGAGCACAATGGCTGGCCCAGTTGGGAGGGAGGGCATGGGTAGGAGTGGAAGTGGAAGACAGGGCAGTAGAGAGAATAGACAGAATCTAGACACATGGTGGAATTGTATGAAGTTGTCAAATCTTATTTTCTTTCTTTATTTAAGAAAAGCTCAATGAATTAAGAAAAAGAATGCCTTTGCCTCCCGGCTTCAGAACTAGAGAACTTCGGTCTTTCAGCAAAAGGGCTTGAGGATGAGTTTTCAAAGTCAGCCCAGAAGCCAGTGGGAGGGCTGTGATAAGGCAGGTGGATACAAGAGGCGGGACCTGGTTCTCTTACTGCGCCTTCCTCATTTTGAGAGAACGCCACACAGCAGTGACAGCAACATGGATGTAAAAAAAAATAAAAATTAAAAAAAATATAATAATCGAATAAGCTTGCTCAAAACTTAATTCAGCTGGCCAAGTAATGTACTCTGTTAAATGTTAGCATTTACAGTCTGCCCAGAAGTGGCCCCCGAAACATTCTTTGGGCTGCTTGCTGGGCTAGGAGATTGCCCAGTGACATAAAATACTACCAGGAGAACGGTTATCGTTTCCCGTTTTCAGAGGAAGGAACTGAGCCTCAGCCGGTCAGGTGGATTCCCCTAGGTCACATCGTGATGAAGATCTGAACCGAGTTTCACAGCCTCTGAAGTCACAGTTCCAAATCACCAAGAATTCCGTCCGACTTTGCTGTGTTTTTGCTATGATAAACCACTGTGACCAGACACAACTTGCAGAGGAAAGGGTTTCTCTTCGCTCAGAGTTTATAGTCAGTCCCCTGTGAAGGGAAGTCAGGGTAGGAACTCAAGGCAGGAACCTGGAGGCAGGAGCTGATGCAGAGGCCATGGAGAGGTGCTGCTTAATGGCTTGTTCCCATGACTTGCTCAGCCTGCTTTCTTATAGAACCCAGGACCACCAGTACAGGGATGACGCCACCCACAGTGGACTAGATCCTCCTTCCCACTACAATAATTACTAGTCAAGAAAATGCCCCACAGGCATACAACAGGTCAATAGGATGGGAGCATACTCTCTGAAGTTTCCTCTTCCTAGATGACCATAATTTATGTCAAATTGAGGGAAAAAAACATAACCATCACACCCATAGACTTGTAAACCCAGTCCCTCTAACACAGAACCATCCCTAGACTGTCTGCAGAATGGATATTCACCTGGAATACTGGCCTAAAAGTATGAGGTAGAAGGATGCTTCTCAGAGAGGGAGGGGGTCTCACACTGTATCTATATAAAACTGTAATAGATGATACAAAATTATCCTTAGTTTCTCACACAGTGCCAACCTCTGAGCACTGCAGCTCCCGGGAGCTAGAATTTATGGATAAAGCACCTGGAAAACAGTCTGGAGCATAGGCGATGAGCAGAGAGAGCATTTTGTGCTGGCTCCCCCTCCTGTTAGCTCCATGACCTGGGGTAAGGGCCCAGGTCTAGTTCCCTTGTCCCAGTAGGAAAATGACAGTAACTACCTCATGCTGTGGAGAAGACAGAAAAAAATGCCTCCTATGTGAAGTCCGTTAGGGCTGCCTATTACGAGTGGTCAAGAAGGCTGGGTCCATGACCAGGTTACTGACAACCTCGTGGGCTTCATCACCACACACCTCATGCTCACATATGTGGAAGAGGGTATGGACTTGACGATATTTCTGGCCTTGTCAGTGTGCAAACTATGAGAGAAGTTCCCCTGAGTAATTATGGACAAAGAGGTTAACCTCTGCATTTTTCCCTGAGAGTCTGGATAGCCTTGCTATTGTCTGCGTCTGCCAACATGAGTTTTTCCAACAAGGAATAGCACCATTTATCATCAGAAAACTTAGCTGGAGGGGTAGCATAAGGTCTACATAAAACACGTCAGTATCTACCAGGAAAATATGTTTAATTGAATTATTACACTGTCTCCCGCGTAGATTTAAGACTAAAGTCGAGCCAACAAGCGATGTGCAAAATCCTACAAATGGATCAACACCGTTGCCACAAGCCGCATGGTCTAGACTTTTTCTGTTGCTGTGATCAAACTCTGACCAAAGGCAGCTTAGGGGAGGAAAGGGTTCAATCTAGCTTGCAGGTTGTGGCCCATCATTTAGGGAAGTCAGGGCAGGAGCTGAAGCAGGAACTTGGAGCAGAAAGCATGGAGGAATGCTGCTGGCTGGCTCACTCGATGCCTCCCTCACTCACTGGCCCACCGTTAGCTAACTTCCTAGTGTAGGGGATGATGCTGCCCACAGTGGTCTGGTGCTCCACCTTCATAGGGGATGACACTGCCCACAATGGGCTGGTGTTATCCACAGTGGGCTGGATCCTCTTGTGTGGTATAACAATCAAGACCCCTACAAACACACACACACACACACACACACACACACACACACACACACACACAGACTAATCTGATCCAGGCAATTCCTCAACTGAGGCTCTCCACCCAGATGGCTCTAGGCTGTGTCAAATTGACAATTAAACTAACTAGGGCACCATGGGGCATCCTGATCTGCCCAATACAGGGTGTTTCCTCTTTCCTTTTTCCTTTAATGTGTTATTAGTCACTAACATTTTTTAATGACAAATTTACTTATTTTAAAATCTGAATCTCCCTCTTCTCCCCCCAACACGCACTAAAGTAAAGCAAAATAAAATAAAGTGAAAATCCAGAGTATGGAGGGAACCACCCCAGCATTCCTTCCTGGGTCACGTGGGTGATCGGCTGTGCCCCCCCCACTCACCCCCCCCCCCGGGACCTGAGTGTGTTTCCGCTTGTAACAGGTTGACTGCCTCCTGGGAAGGTTTGTGACGCTGATTTTATTCTTGCTCTTAATTCCCTCTAAGACATTAATGCCCCATACACTCTACCTTATCAGGAGTTGCCCAGAAGTCCCCTGAAGGAGCTTCATTCAATGAAATAACACAGAAAGGACAGCAAATATCTCGTTTTAAAAACAATAAAATACTTCCTGTTGTGACGTGGCTCTGAAATTCCCCCAAAAGTCGTGTCGAAGGTGGGTTTGCCAGCCTGTGTGTCTGGTGGGAGTGGTGTGGAGCCTTGGGAAGGGTGGCCTGGTTGGAGGAGGCCAGTCCCCATGCACAATGTGAGCATCTCTGCCCCACACACCCTCTCACGTTCTTTCTGTCATGATATTCTGCCCTCCTACAAGTCACAAACAAGAGAATCCTTCGCTCCTTTATAACCACCTTGCCTCAGGTGTCGTGTCCCTGCACCAGAAAGCTCACTAATACACATTCATTTCTTCCAGAACATCTAGAAACTTCCTTACTTACTTTAACTTACGGTTAAAAATAAACAGAAATGGACATAGACGTAGGCAAACTTAGTACTTCCCGTGATGGTGGATAAATCCCACAGGAGGGAAAAGTAGACTCTTTGTGATAATTCTCAAGGTGCCAAGGAACATGCTTACCTCGTCAGGCCTTTGTCTCTGGCAAATTACAGTGGCCCGACGCAGCTTTGAACTACACAAGGGCAAAAAGGGTCCTAACGCAGAACGATTAGCAGAGAAGTCACTTAAGTTTCTATTTAGGCCAGTAACGGGAAAGAAATTGCGTAAAAGAGCTCTGTGGCGATTTGGGGTCCAGTCCACAGCTAATTCATCCTGGTGGATGGGCACCAGTCCTCTCAGTTCGAAGGCACCACAGGAGCCTGAAAGAGTTTTCCCATGGCTGGAAAAGCCGCCTGGTCACAGCTGCTCACAGGCTCCTAAGCCAAAACCGTTTCTGGGTCCCTGTCAGCACAACTCTGGGGCTCCCCCATTGGTCCAAATTCTGGGGATGCCGCATCACTGCTTCCCAGCATGCCTCGGTCTACCCGCTGGTTCCTTCGCTGTTCATCTTCCTGTGCAGGCTGGGCG
This sequence comes from Rattus rattus, assembly GCF_011064425.1. NCBI lineage: Eukaryota > Metazoa > Chordata > Mammalia > Rodentia > Muridae > Rattus > Rattus rattus. The sequence continues at coordinate 79,306,711 of NC_046167.1, forward strand.
GCTTCCACCTGAATGAGCTTGCAGGCTGGGCTGCTCAGTCTTTGTAAAGAAGAAGAAAAAAAAAAAAAAAAAAAAGATGCCAGTCCCCACCATCTGCTTGTCTGGTTTTCAAGGAGAATAGAACTGGCCTTATCCAACCAAGAGATGATTTTTTTTTTCGAGGCTCTAATCGGAGGAGACAACCTCTGAGCACCGTGGTAGAGCTCACTAAAGGATTTGTGGCTATGGGGGTCTGAGGTTATAGCTCGCACAGCCCATGGAAAGTAAACTCTCCAGCCACTTTAGCCTCTGCAGACTCAGTCTCGCCCCAGCTTCCTCCAGAAGAAACTGAATTCTACCTCTGGAGCTTTGTAAGCTCCATGCTCCCTATCATTCATTCACTGTCCCTGCAGAGAAATTCCTTTCCACACAGGGAGCTGGACGAAGCTGCACTCCTGTGGGCTTAAGAGGCTGTCTTCTTCCTAATAATGAGTTTTTCTTTCCACTGCCAGGAAGCTGAAGTCAAATGCTGGACCCAGTCAATGTAACTAATCCAAGCATTCCTGTCAGATAGTGTTCTGATCTCCCCACACACACACACTTCCCTTCCCCCTTCCCCTCCCCCTCCCCCTGTTAACTTTATTATGTAAATTATCACCATCAACTGTTTAAACTAGTGAAGAACTGTTTGCCATGCTTCTAATATTTATTCAATAAGAAGTAGGTGACTACACTTGATCTTACAGTAAGATGATCTTTCAGGATAAATATTGATTAAAAAATGAAAACTACCAGAACTGGCAACACACACCTTTAATCCCAGCTCTTGGGGAGCAGAGGCAGGTAGATGGATCTCTGTGGGTTCAAGCCAGTCTACTCTACCTGGAGAGTTCCGGTGACACCTTGATCCAATTTTATTTCTCTTAAAACTGATCCTATGCACCCATTATATATATTTTTTTAATGTATTTACGTCTCTCTTTTACTTCAGGTAAACAAGAGTGCTATTGGCAATCCCTGAGGAAGAAACGCCAGTGAAGAACCTGGGCTGAGGAAATCTTGCAGTCCTTCAGCCAACATGAATCACACTGGAACAGCTCTTGGGCCTCTGAGGTCACTCCACATAGACAGATACTGGGAAAGGCTGTCTCTGGCTTCAGGATAGGTCAGCACAGCAGTGGGGAGTGAGCCATGGGCAAAACATCAAGAGAGCAGAAGGAGGCAAACTGTGTAACTATGTATCTCCCTAAGGGTCTCTTTCCATCTGGCACAGACTTTGACTAGCGGTTATACTGGGTGGGAGTCAAGTAGGACGTCAGTGTAAACAGCACCCCAGATTCTCTTCAGTGCTTCACCCCAGATCACTTTATCTGGAGTCAAATTACAAGCATGCTAGTGGGAGTGATCCCAAGGTTGCTGTGTGTGACCGCAATATGGGGAAGTTACTGTGGAGAAAGAGGGACGGCTTTTACACAGACCTGCTAGAAGATCTTTTATACACAGAACATGATTCTTTAAAAACCACGTTTCTGGGCTAGCTGGATCTCTCGTAGAAGAAATTACAAGGGTTGCTGGAGATAGGGGTGGGGGAGAAGGCTGGCAGGGGGGGGGGTGCTGGCTGTTTGATGTGTCTGTGTCAGCATCAGCGAGCCATAAAGAATCCTGAACACAAATACTGAGATGGCCTAGCACCTGCTGGACAAAACAGCAGTCGGTCAAATATTCAAAATGCTTGAAATGCATATATTTTATAGAAGCCTTGCACTTGAAAAATAACAATTGGAGGGAATTGGAGCACAAACTATTTACCTCCAAAGTCCAGGAAAAGAAGTTAGAAATCTAAGTAAAATGGACAAGGTCTATTGGCTATTCAGCAATTGCAGAAGAAGACTATGTCCTCAATCTCAGCAGTTAAATCTGCCTCCTGCCTGCGCAGCGCACAGACGAGCAGTACCCCAATCAGCCAAGCTCACCAGGTGAGATGAGCGTATTAAGCCAACCAGCCCAGAGGCATTCCACCATGCAACCATGGGCCAGTCGCCACTCCCTTGCCGTCTGTGCTCTCAACCACAGCACCCGTTCAATGAGTGCCAAGGTCAGAGAGAATCCGTTCGCTTTACCACAGTTCCTCTTCGGGCTCACAGAATCTCCCACAAACCACAGCAAAGGAGAGACATTCAAACTTTAAGAGGAAGGGGGTCAACCGAGTCAAGCATTTTACATGCACTGGCTTAATTCAGCCACACAGCATCCTATGTGAACAGTTCTACGGTTACTCCTTTTCCAGACGAGGAAGCAGAGACACCGGAAGTGAAGTAACTGGTTCAACATGGCGGAGGGAGGCTGCCTCACCCACTTCCTAGAGTACCTAGCAACCCATTCATCCTTCTTTTACAGCAGTGACCTAGTTCAACATGGCGGAGGGAAGCTGCCTCACCCACTTCCTAGAGTACCTAGCAACCGTTTTTCCTTTACAGCAGTGACCACACCCAGAAAATGTGGGAATGAATTTGACCGTCTGCTTCCACGTGCCACCTGAACCAATCAAGTATTCAGTTAAAGAAACTAAAGAATTTCCACCTCAGTCAGAATAGTTATCATCGAGAAATCTCACGACAAATTTTGAGGACATGGGGACAAATGTCAAGGACACTGGAAGAAAGGAACACTTATTACTGCTGGGGTTGGGGGTGCATATTAATACACCCATTATGAAGTCATTTTCCTCAACAAAAAAAAAGGTAAAAAACTTTGCAGATGACCCAGTTATTCCAGTCCTGAGCATATACCTAGCATGCCCCATATCCTACCAAAGACATTTGTCCATCTGTGTTTATTGTTGCTCTATCTAAGATAGCAAGAAGTAGAACCAACCTAGAGATCCAGCAACAGAAGAATGGATAATGAGAACTGGACATATTATAAAATGGGGTATTAGCTCTAAAGAAAAATGAAACCATGGGATTTGCAAAAGAATAGATAGCGTGTACGATAAAAACCCAGGCTGCCCAATCTCAAAAAGAAAAAGAAAGCATGTTGTCCCCCAGGCGAGGATCCTAGCCTATGACGTCTGCACGCTCCTGCGGCATAGAACTGGAGGATGACGGAGGATGCTGTCAGAGATGACTGACAAAGGCACACAGCCGGGAAAGGGCACTTGAGGCAGGGAGAGGCAGGGAAAAACAGTAGAGAGAACCGTTTTCTAGTTTTAACTCTGCCGTGCTTTCTCGCTTCAGTTGTGAGCGAGAGCATAAAGCTGTATTTGACAGTGGGTGTGCACAGTCTAAGTGAATCCCCATTGCTACAGAATGGCCACGCTAGCTGTACAGAATGTCACTGAGAGGCGGGGTTTGGAGCTGGGCAAGTGTTTGTGCGGCTCCCTTCACCTACCTGCACAATGAATACAATGAAGTCATTGGCTCATCATCATCATCATCATCATCATCATCACCACCACCACCACCATCATCATCATTTAAAAAGAAGAGAAGGCATGATGATAAAGAGAACTTTTCATACATAGTTTTCACAACATCAGTACTCTCCTAGGATATAACTTAGGGGAAGAAAAGTTGGGGGGGGAGGAGAAGAGACTGCATCCCGAGTTGTCCTTGCTGAGAACATGGCTCACCATGAGTCCCGTCCCTGCAGAGAAGGGTGAGATTCGGCAATGGAGGAATCTGGAGATTCTCCCAGCTCAAAACCACAGCGACACCTATTAGACAAGCTACTCCAGGATCCCCTAGCTCTGGGCAATAACCTAGGAAGCTCGAAAGGTACACAGTCTGCACACCTCTACCAGGTCCCTACCCCTGAGGGGGAAAAGAGTCCAAGGGACAACAGAGGCTCCCACTAGAGTCACACCCTTACTTCTTGGTTAGGTGTTCATAGGTTCTCAGAACATCCAATCTGCCACTTAAGCCTACAGAAGTCTGTTCTTCTGAGTTTAACCTCCCGAGGGTAAACTGTACCATTGATGCACACGTTTCTCGCCATGATGATGTGGATCAAGGCTTTGTTGTGGTGCTGTAGTAATCGGGTGTGACACACTATGTGTAAGATCCCGTGAAATGTTGAGAGTTGGGTATGGTAGTCCGACAGGGTGAAAGGAAAGCTTTATTTGTGGCTTTGAAGTGGGCTGTGTTATGGGTAGAGTAGAAACTGACCTGTCTCATTACCTAGAATGCAGAAAAATGCCCAGAGAGCTTAAAATACATTTGTTGACTAAATAAAGAGTGAATGCCAGGGAGTGGTGGCTCACACCTTTGATCTCAGCACTCAGGAGGCAGAGGCAGGCAGATCTCTGAGTTCAAGGCCAGCCTGGTCTACAGAGAGAGTTGCAGGGCAGACAGGTTTACACAGAAAAACCCTGTCTCAAAAAACAAGCAAACAAACAAAAACAGAAAAAAATAAAAAAAAACAAAACAAAAGAGTGAATGCCTTACTGATACGTACACAAACATATCTATCAGTCTATCCATCAGAAAAAGACAACTCAGTCATGAGAATTCCCATCCCTCTTTGAACTGGATGTGTACAAATATAAAATTAAATACAGGAGAATTATGGCCTCCACGACTTATAAGGCAGGTCAGGTTAGCAGTAAACCCAGGGCTGAGCCCCCCGAGGGGAGTTTAGCCCCCCGAGGGGAGTTTTGTTTGTCTGTTGATTTTTTTGTTTTGAATTGCTTTTCTGGCAAGAGATAAAAATCCTTAAAAGAATATCAAATAAGACAACAAAAAATTAAATTCCAGAGGGTCCCCATGACTCATCATGAAACCTGTGACTCTACCAAAAAAAAAAAAAATTCTTTTCTTATCGGAGGTCAGCATTACAGTCAGTTCTGTTATGATTCCTATCCCTTTTGAAACTCTTCAAAACCCGCAGGGAATCTAAATATATAAATATATATTTATGTGTAAATATATAGCACTGTGCAAACATAAACAAGTGGGTGTTATTTAACTCACGGAGGAATTATCTGTTTGGATCTTTCAACACCATCTGTTCACCTATAGATCCCTCCACTCTATTTCGAAAAGCTTTCCAATCTTGTATGTCAGTTATTCCGTGATCAGCTCTGCAAACAACTATAAAAATATTCTCAGATGCAAAACAGTGTCGATCGCGACAAACGCAGATGAAGCCCATGTAGCGTCCACAGCGCCAGCCTGCCGCGTCACGACTGCAAAGGGACAAACACGCACGCTACCAGGTAGTGCGTTAAACTGGCCCCCAACAGAGTGCATCTCTGCTCCTACCGCGGGCAGTTCTCTGAGAAAAGCGAATGGCCTCTGCGGTCCGCACTACACGGAGTATAAATCACATCTGAAGTCTCACTCCAGCAGCACCGCCTTACATGGGAAGTACCCTGAGTGCAGCTTCGGGGAAAGCTGCTATTGATCCACGAGGCCATCCGCTATCGGCAATTACACAGCACAACAGGCAAGGCTCTGCATCCCTGCCTGCATCCGATTGTTGGCCAGGGAGCAGACGTGCTGGAGGCTCCTCTTCCCGGGGTTCATCCTGATGTTTCTGCATCGTTCTGCATCTGCCCGCCCTCCTCTCCCATCCTGCCCCCGTCATCCTCCTTGTTGAATAAATATTCTTCTAGTCTTGCCAAATTTTGGCCTTCCCCCCTCTATAGTTAATTGATTTCTCACTGTGCACCAACTAATATCCCTCATTTTAATTCTGCGAGGGTTATTTGCATAAATAAAAACCATAACCTAGTGGCTTTAGAAGAGTTACATCCAGAGATTTACATATCAGTGGCCGAGAAACTGCTTGAATACTCTGACTTGGAATCCTAAATGATGCATAGATAGATTGATAGATAGGTAGACAGACAGACAGGCAAACAGACAGAGAGATGGATCATAGATCAATCAAGAGATAGATAGTAGATAGATAGGTAGGTAGGTAGATAGATAGAGTGATAGAATGATAGATAGATAGATAGATAGATAGATAGATGATAGGTAGGTGATAAGTAAAAATAGATATATGAATAGATAGATGATAGATTGATAGGTAGATTATAGATAGGTAGATATAGATAGATACACAGATAGATATGTAGATATAGGTAGATATAGATAGATACACAGATATATAGATAATGATAAATAGATGATAGGTGATTGATTTATAGATAGATGATAAATAGATAGATAGATCAATAGATGATAGATTGATTTATAGATGATTGATAGATGATCTATAAATAGATAATAGATAGATAGATAGATAGATAGATAGATAGATAGATAGATAGATAGATAGATAGGTGATTGATAGATAATAGCAGATTCATGAGTGCATGCCGTCATGTGTGCCCACTGTGTTGAGAGCGAGCAGAAACAAGATGCACGCGATACCTGTGCCTATGCCGTTTATATCCCAATGGGGGCTGTGCAACAGGTGTACAGTGTGTACCAGGAATGCCATGTGACCTTCACATGACTGGGACACACAATTGATCCCCTAAAAGTGGGGGAGGGTGTGGCCTAGATATTAAAGAAGAACAGACTTAAACTATAAGGAGGGACCAGCTAGGAGTAGAAGGCAGAGACAGCCTCAGGTCCTGGGCAGCCAACAGGCACTGAGAGGAAGTGGGAAGATGGTTTGCTGCTGAAGGATCCGAGTGGCTGTATGTATGTCAGTACTAAAGTGCCAAAGGACTGACAGCACACACAGCGAGGTCAGAAGCATGGCACTGAATCCAGGACACGGGAGCTCCTACAGCCTGGGAAGAAGAAACTTTGTACAGGATGAGAGACTGTGATCTGGTTTATTTCTTCTACATGCAGATAACTGGGTTTCCTGGCACTATTTGTAGAAGAAGCTCACACAGAGTGCACTATTGATCCAGACTTCACCCCTCCACACTACTAGTGACTAGTGGTGTGCACACCCATGGCATGGTCCACCCTCACGACACCAGACCCGAAGAAAAGACCTCGGCAGGCCCCAGTGGTAGAGTTGATGTCTTCAATAGGGGATTCTGTGGCCCTGGACACCAGGCCAAGAAGGGAGTGTGAGATCTTCAGATAGGAACCTTCTGTTGTCCACTGAGCCTTTACCTTCCTCACGTGAAGGAACATGGTGGAGACAGACAGAGTGAATACCTCCAGGCTTCCCAGGATGCTCCCAGAGCTAAGGGCCTATGGACTCACCCTCTTGTGTTGTGGGTCTCAAGCTGGGAGACTGCTCTAGAACGGGGCAAGTCGGGGGATGTTGTCCTGGCTAGTTTTGTCTCAACTTGACATAACCTAGAACCACTTGGAAAAAGGGAAACTCAATTGAGAAAAATGTCCCGACCGATTGGCCTGTGGGCATTTTTCTTGACTGATACTGTTGGCAGAGACCCACCCCACTGTGGGTAATGCCATCCCTGGGGTGGTGATTCTGGATCCTGTAAGAAAGCAGGCTGAGCAAACCAAAGGGAGCAAGCAAGTAAGCAGCATCCCCCCTCCCTCCCCCGGTCTCTGCTTCAGTTCCTGCCTCCAGGTTCCTGCCTCCAGGTTCCTGCCTCCAGGTTCCTGCCTCCAGGTTCCTGCCCTGAGTTCCCTCAGCAAAGGACTGTGATGTGGTAGTGTCAATAAGCCCTCTCCTCTGCAAGTTGCCTTTACCGTGGTGTTTATCACAGCGGTAGAAACCCTAACTAAGACAGGTGTAGTTCTTGAGAGTATCCAGTATGGCCACCAGGCTGTTTAGACAGCTCCGAAGAAAACAAGAGTGGTGCGCACAGCTCAGGGAGAATCACGGCTTGAACACATTAGGTGAAAACAACCCAGATTCGGTACAGTGGGTATAAACAGACATATCTGCGTCTGTGCTGCGGGCACAAGCAGGCTATTTCCGGAAGGAGAAACAGACTGAAGTGAGCAAGTAGTTACGTTGGGAAAGAACGGAGGAACTGAAGACTGTGGTATCAGTTACAAGAAAACCCAACTTTTCAGGAGACGCCCCGTTCATACCGTTACATTGTTTATAATGCTCAACGCTACTATTAAAAGTTAGTTATCCATAAAATTCACATGCAATAAGTAAATAATAATGTGTTGCATATAATAAAATTAATGCATTTCAGAGAAAGATAAGTAAAATTACCTAAAGAGTTCAAATGGGTCTTCCAAAAGGATGACTGTCAGCTGGAATTGGTGCTGGGCAGTTAAGAGAAGAGGGCGGGGCATCTGCCCAGAGGATCCAGGCCTGACCATCTGCCTGGAGGGAGATGGAGCCTCTAGCAAGCTTAGCCTGATGCTGCCAAACATGCTAACTGTGGAAGTAAGTGCCCAGGCTCCAAGATCGCTAAGCAAGCTGCCAGCCATAATTGTTCTTCTTTAGAGATCTGCTTGGGTAGGAAGGGGTTCTCATGCTGACCTCCATGTTCTAGCCATGCAATAGTTATGCACTCTTTATAGTGTAACCTAATAGCGATACGTTGGCCAGTGCACCTTCGTGACCATTCTGCTACAGGGATACAGATACCCAGAGTGGGTCAGGGGTCAGGCACGCACACAAGGAGGTGACCACAGTATTTTAAGGAAAAGATGGCAGTGATCGTGGTTGAATTATTTTTTAACTAAGTGCTTATTTGATACTTGTTTTCCCTCTCAGACTGTGAGCTCCCAAAGAAGAGGCAAGATTAGCATTTCTCACTGTGTTCCAGGGGCTCAGCACGGTGTCCCACACAGACAGAACCCACAAATATTTAAAGAAAGGAAAGTGGAGCTGGAGAGATGGCTCAGTGGAGAAAAGCACTGCCCGCTCTTCCAGAGGTCCTGAGTTCAATTCCCAGCAACCACATGGTGGCTCACAACCATCTGTGATGGGATCTGATGCCCTCTTCTGGTGTATATTTATATGGAATAAATAAATAAATCTTTAAAAAAAAGGGGGGGGATGGGTAAGGGGAACTGAACAAAAGGGATACCAGAGCTGAAAGAAGTGAAAAGCTTCAGAAGTTGAACTGATACATGAACGACTGCAGCAAACCAAAGAGAGAGTGAAAACCCGGTTTCTGGTCTGTGTTCCTATATGGGCTGTGCTGTCATCGTGAAGGGAAGGGAACCCCATGGATGGCTTAGAAACACTGACCGTGGATTTAATTCGTAAGCGCTCAGAGTGATGTTCTCTTGCATATCCAGGAGTGTTCAGTAATAGCTGAGCGCATGGGCCTGAAGATCATCACCGGAACATGAATGGGATGTCATTAGCTCAAAGGAGGCCACAGATACCATAATGCCTGAGCATGGGGTAGCCCAGGAAGGGAAGCATCTGTGGTCAAAACTTCAGATAAATCAACCTTTAATGGAGGAGTGGAAATAGAAAAACCCACAAGAAAGACCCAAGAGTATACCTGGGAGATGGACCACCGTGGGGCCCTAGGACCCAGGAAGGGAGTTTCAAGGAGGACTTGGCGACAAAGCTGAGTTCTGCAGAGAAGTCCTGTAGATGAGGGAAGGGTGCCTCGGGTTACAATGATCTATTAGGATGGGGTACAGGGAGCAGGAAAGGGGGACACACATGGGAGGGGATAAAGATCAGTTCTGAGGTCTGACTGGTAGGGCAGAGCTCCTAGCACGGTTCGCTCTGTCATGCTGTCCCCAGCAACCCCTGTGGAGGTTATTTAGCCCAAATGCTAGGTCTGGTGAGCAGAAAGGTAAGACGTGATCCTGCTGACATAGTATTTCCATCACCATTGTCACAAAAGGCCAGCTAACCAAAAACACCAGTGAGTTAGGAACCCTCCGGGACCTCGTCCGCTAATGTTGCCCAGGCTTGATGTCAACCATGTTGTCAATAAACACACAGCAGCAAGTTTTGATTCAAAACCAACACTTAAACTACCTGGTACAGGCACTTAAAATGCAGACAGATGGTGCGCGTTAAGGATGTTATTCCCCCAACCCTAGAGAGGAATCTCAGCTCTCTTAGTGGGAATCCACAGAAAGGACACTGTCCAGGACAGGAGAGAGCTGACACGGGAGGGGTGACTTAGAGAAATCCACGTGTCAGAGTTCTGCCACCCATAGCACTGGAGCAGGCTCTGTTAAAAATAAACAAACAAATGAATGAATGAATGAATGAATGAATGAATGAGTGGAAAGAAAGAAGAGAGAGAAGGAAGGAACAAAGAAGCAAACAAAGAGAGAATGAAACAAAAAAAGAAAAGAAGAAAGGAGAGAGGGGGGAAGGAAAGAAAGAAAGAAAGGAAGGAAGGAAGGAAGGAAGGAAGGAAGGAAGGAAGAAAACACCGTGCCCAGGCTAGCTGATCAAAAGCAAAGGAATCCTTTAGGTGTTAGCATCCATCTAGGTCCTTACCAATAAAGGCCAAATGGTCATTCAGAATCCCAGACCCAAGGTGGACTTAAATGAATCAGCAGTTCCACAGTGGCCAGACGCCCTCACTGGCTGGGGTAGTTTCAACATGCCTTGGACATTGTCTTTGCTGCTGTAACAAGTACTCAAGGCTGAGTTGACTTAGTTTGCAGTTCCCAGTGCCAAGTCTCATGACAGCCATGCAGAATGGAAGTGGGAGACAGAGGGATGCTGGTCATCTTACAGCAACCCACCCTCATGGTCACGAATACAGGCAGAGACCTGACCCTCTCTCCCAAACCAAACTGACTACCTCCAGAAACACCTCAGGTCAGTCATGAGGTGGGGGCCCTATGGTCTAGTCAGCTCACACTGGGTTCCGCCTCTCCATTACACACATGGGGACTGAGCTTCCAGCACGAAAACCCTTGAGGTCAGACTTCATGCAATTTGTCAAGCTCAAACCATCTTCCTATAGAGTTCCTTTTACTCATGCAAAGTTCCTTTACCCATTATCTGTGTGAACCTCACTCAGCCCTGCTCAAACAATGGTGGCTTAAATTCCAGGTCAGCTACTAGAAAGGGGGAGGAAGACAAGACTCCTTCACAATCACAGCCAAATTCTCTCTCTCTCTCTCTCTCTCTCTCTCTCTCTCTCTCTCTCTCTCTCTCTCTCTCTCCCCCCTCCTCCCCTCTCTCTCTTCTCTCTCTTTCTCTCCCTCCTCTCTCTCTCTCTCTCTCTCTCTCTCTCTCTTCTCTCTCTCTCTCCTCCCTCCCCTCCCTCCCTCTCTCTCTCTCTCTCTCTCTCTTTCTCTCCCTCCTCTCTCTTCTCTCTCTCTCTCTCTCTCTCTCTCTCTCTCTCTCTCTCTCTCTCTCTCTCTCTCTCTCTCTCTCTCCACAGAATAAGAAACCTGAAAAGCCACAAAAGGAAAGACCAAAGCAGCCAGGTGTGCCTGTCCGTTTGGACTGCTATAAAGAAAATTTGTAAGAATAACTCATTCTTGCTATCAAAAGTTTATCGTTCATAGTTCTGAAGTCTGGCAAGACCAAGATCAGGATCCCAGCAGATACAGTGTCTAATGGCGCCTATTTGTCAGAAGTGACACCTTCCGTGTCTGTCTTCACATTGTAGAAAGAAGCCCTGAGCCATGGGACGTCTCTTCGAAGGGCTCTCATTCTGTTGCATGAAGGGTCTGCCACCTCTTAGCACCATCGCTTTGGGGATTAAAGGTGAACATGGCAATATGAAAGGGGGCGGGGTCAGGCACAAACATTCAAGCCATAGGAGTCATCTACGCTTGACAAGCAAGACATCTGCAGAGCAGAGCCTTCTATAGCGTCCCGGAGCAGCTGTGAAGGGAGACTGGATCCCACTAAACAGAGTAACCAGCTTCTTAGCTGGCTTGGGGTTTTCTGTTCTCTTGGCTGGTGGTGTGGGTGGTTAATTGGGTGGTTTGTTTGTTGGTGTGTTGGGTGGCTGGATGGGTGGATGGGTAGTTCCTTGGTGGGTTTTATGGTGCAGAGGGTTGAGCCCAGAGCCTTGAGCATACTAGGTAATGCCCTCTACCACTGGGCCACTTCTGCAAACCCAGTTTGTTTGTTTTGGAGAGAGGTGCTTGATTTTGTTTTATTTTTATTTTTTAATCATAGCCTGTCAGGGAATTTAAAGGTCACCATGCCAAGTTCTCTTGCTCACACATAGCAACTGAGTAAGGCAACTTCAGGGAAGAGATAGGGGGCCTGGGCATAGTGAGCCAGAGTCACATGTGGTGACAGACACCTCTTACCTCACAAGGGGCTCTGGGATTCATGAGGTAGAAACAACCCCCATGACAAGGCTTAGGGCTTTCTGGTCTGTTAGTTAGCTAGTTAGTTAGTTAGTTAGTTAGTTAGTTAGTTAGTTAACTATTTGTACTTGTGCATGCCCATACATATGTATGCATGTCTTTAGTTCAGAGGATACTTGCAGGAGACAGTCCTGTCCTTCCACCATTTAGGTCCTGGGGCTTGAACTCAAGCCCTCAGGCTTGGAGGCAGGTCACATTAACTGCTTAATCATTTTGCCCTCTCCTCCTTGTTAGAAATGTTGGGGGGTGAGAATGGGGGGTTGCACTATATTTCACAGGTCATTTGAAAACTCAAATCCCAGCATCTCTTGATTCAGAGAAATTTCCATACATGTGCTGATAAAAGACTCAGAAGACGGACCAACATTCACGAACTTTACTCTAAGATGCCTCATCGGGTCCTGGGCAAGCAGTGATCTGAATGGAGTCAAAAGAGTGACTTCAGACAGCTAGCCTTCCGCAGCCAGGAGAGCTTTTTAAGTCTCCGCGATTCAACTTGAAGGATCACACGGGGTGGAGTTTTAGCAAAGATTTACGGCCATGGGGTTCTACACAAGTATCATTTCTGTGGTATACGGGTGTGCATAAAGATTACGAGAAAGGCTGAAGTGCTAAAAAACTAGCTGGTCTTTATTTGAAGTAGAAAAGGATCTCTAAATAGAGTTTAATTAATAGTTTTACTCCCTATTAAGGAGATTAAAAATTACTAAAGTCACCCGAATCACGCGTCTCTTGAGTACAACAGCCCGCAAGGAGCTGAATGAAAGTGGGAGGGGAAAGACAGGATGAGACATCAGTCCACCCCTCCCCCACCACGTGCTAGGTCTGAAAACCAAACCCAGGAAGCTGCAGTTGAGGACCCTGAGATCTAGATGAGTTCCTGGTGCTCCGTCCCTAACTAAGGCCTACTTGACCAGAGCTGGGTAGAGAGGTGAGCCAGGCCGTCCCCTCAAAGGCTGTCAAGGCCTTCTACTTCAGGATGAGGTTTTAAGCCTACATAAGCAGATACCCAAAGAACCCCTTGGGTCTGTCTCAGGCAAACAGTCCTATCTCGGATGTGTTCTTCTGTCACTGTGGTCCCTGAGGACACACAGAGTAGCCCGTTAGGTGCATCCTGAGCTTTGCTCACTGGTTCTGATGCTAAGCTTGGTCTTCTGTCTTAGAGCATTGGGAAAGAGGGTGGAGGGAAGCCAGGGAAGAATGAATAAGTAGTCTGTGGCCATAGGGTTTTCAGGGATGATAGCAGGCTTCGCATAAAGGGCTGCAGTTCCCAGCTAGGACATAGGCCTCTTCTGTCCTGTGTTCCTTGTGTACTCTCCAGGATCCTCCCGCCATACTAGCCCATTTGGCTTGGTAGTCATCTCTACCAAGTCACGAGGACTTTTCTTGCTAGCTCAGTTCTGTATTAGAACTGTGTGAGGCAGAGGACTGTACATGCACATATTATTTCTATTGTCAATGCAGAAAAGCATGCCTTCCCATGTGAAGGTACATTGCTTTGGAATCCGCCTAAATTGCACTGCCTCACACAGAATGTGTTTGCACAGAGCTAGCCTTCCCAAGCTTGCCTTCCAGTTGCCAAAACTACTCTAGTAGTGGCTTGGAGTTAGATCTCAGTCTGAAGACTAGAAACAGAGGAGAGGTCTCCAACGGAGAGGCCGCAGTGCTCGCCTGGATACAAGGAGATGGACTTCTCATTCCTGCAAGACCTTGGCGATTTTACAAAGGGGAATGGGGGCTGCAGGGTCTCTTCTCTTTCTATGGTCTTGATTGGAAGCAACCTTTCTGAACCCCGTCCCTGTCACCCCTCACAGACCAGCACTGCTGTGCCAACAGCCTGAAGAGCAGTTCACATCCTAAAAGACATAACAGAGATGCACCTGCTGACTCTGGGCACCATGCATCCTCTTCATCCCACTGTTGGTGCAAGGACAGGAGCCTCCACTCCAAGCCAAGCTTTGGGGAGCTTCAAAGCCAGGAGAAACTTCACTTATGGAGACCCAGGTCCCTGTCTCAGGTGGGCTCCCAAAAGTCATAGCTCCCTGTTTCTGCTATGGGGTGGTTTTGAAACACTTGAAGAAAGACATCTGTGTCTATGCACTGCTTCTCTTTGGAGAGCTATGGTGCCTTCAGGAATATTCATGTACTCATCTCAAGATCAATATTTATGATTTCCCAACCTCTTGGACATTCCAGAGAGGGAAGTAAGTGGTAAGGGAATCCTAGTGGGGTGGGTCTCTGCCTTTATAATGGAGATCGACCAGCAACCAAATGCAGGGCTAAAATTATCAGGCTGCTTCGGAGTTCAGGTCTTTGCCAGTTGGGATGGCAGGGTGAGATTTGTATTTAAAATAGCCTGACCAAGTAGATCATGAGTAGTGACCAGGCAGCTACTAGTAATCTGTGAGTTTAGGCTCTTCGGTGTTCCCTCTCTCTGTCTGTCTCTCTCTGTGTGTCTCTCCCTGTGTCTCTCTCTGTGTCTCTGTCTCTCTCTGTCTCTCTCTCTGTGTGTGTATGTGTGTGTCTCTCTCTCCCCCTCTATCTCTCTCTCTCCCTCTGTCTGTCTCTCTGTCTTTCTGTCTCTCTGTCTCTCTGCCTCTGTGTGTGTGTGTGTGTGTGTTTCTGTCTCTCTCTTTCCCTCTCCCTGTCTCTCTATCTCTCTCCCTCTGTGTGTGTGTCTTTCTCTCTCTGTTTCTCTCTGTCTCTCTTTCTCTGTCTGTCTCTTTCTCTCTCTCTCTCTCTCTCTCTCTCTGTGTGTGTGTGTGTTTCTGTCTCTTTCCCTCTCTCTGTCTCTCTATCTCTCTCCCTCTCTGTGTGTGTCTTTCTCTCTCTGTTTCTCTCTGTCTGTCTCTCTTTCTCTGTCTGTCTGTCTGTCTGTCTCTCTCTCTCTCTCTCTCTCTCTGTGTGTGTGTATGTGTGTGTGTATCTTTCTGTCTCTCTCTCCCCCTTTCTCTCTCCCCTTCTCTGTCTCTCTGTCTCTGATTCTCTCTCTGTCTCTTTCTCTCTCTATCTCTCTCTCTCATGCTCTCTCTTATTTCTCTTTCTCATACTCTCTCTTCCCCATATACACACATACACACCAAACAAAAACAAAAGACAAAAAGACAGCCCCTGCCATGTATGAATAATCTCTGTGCTGAGCCCTTGCTGACTTGTAGGACTGTAGCAGGAGGCACTCACTGCACATTAATGTTGTTCAGCAAACTGGCAGATCCAATGCCATATCCGACCTCATGGCTTGGGACCTACAAGAAGCACTCCAGAGATACAGAAGAACCAACTTATAAAGACAATGTCAGTGTATGGTGTCCAATGATGGCTTGATAATGTTTCTCCCCCGATAGATGAGTTCAAACCTGGGGAACTGACTTACCATTCAATGCAAAAAAAAAAAAAAAAAAAATTAGCGCAACAAGAAGAAATGGATTTTCCCTTCTGCAGCTAAGCAAAAACTCAAGGTTTTATACTTCGATGGCCTTGATATAGTCAGGTCATATGGACAGCCCCTAAGGGGAAGGAGACTCGACCTTCAGCTGCTCAGCTGATTCTTCATCTTAGCAAATATCATTACCAGGGAATATTCAAAGAGATACACAAACGGTTTCTGGGAGAGAAACAGCGGATGACCTTAAACAGACAGGCTGAGCAGGAGGGAGGGAGCTGCTCCCATTGCTTGCTTGCAACAATGTATAACCCGCTCTTCTCTTAACTCTAAGCACTCTGAATTCCCATAAGGAAGTATCACTTTGCAGAGAAGAAGAAAATCAAACACATTTTCCTGTACATTCAGTGACGGGGGAGGGAGAGAGTAGTGTCAAAAGGGTCACTGGGCTTTTTCATTGTCTTACCCAGTGCAACTAAATGAGATTGAAGGTACGAAAGCAGTAAAAGACTCCAAATGGTGGTGCTGAGCCGGGGTCACACCTCTACTGTGTGGACAGTAAGGTCTCACCTGTAGTTTGCAAATTGTACTAGATAATGAATAGCACTGCATTTATTAATAAACCCGGTGTGACTTGTGCAACCGCGCTCAAGATAAAATTCATGGCTCTTAAAAGTGCAGGGAGAGAAAAAAAACCCCTACAACCCAAAGTTCTAGAACCCACACCAAGGGAGGGGCCTCAGAGCAAAGACCATACCGATGCCCTGGCAAATGCCAGAATGCTTTAAACACAATTAATTGTAATAGAGCTTACTAAGGTGCCGGGGCCAGAATCAATGTATTAATGGCAAAGCATTGCTGCACTTAACCAGCCAGTGATAGAACGCACAGGGACGCTCTGGCAGGAGAAGCTGTGGGTTCTATTTATGTTGTGCTAAGAGAAATAAATATCAGACTGGGTTCCAAACACTGCCCCCGATTCAGAGAATACCACCCAAGACGTTCAGAAAGAGATTCCCTACTCTCCTTCATAAACACAGGCACATTAGAGGGCATGGAACACTAAAACGCTTCCCATGGGAAACTCGTTCTGACCATAGGTTAAGACGGCAGACTCATCTTAACTGTGCCTTTTACCTACCACTTGGGTGACGCTCTACTCCTTGGCACTTGGCACCACGGGGGTTGAAATGGCCATGAACCCAACAGGACTGCACTGGAATGTGACACTGGCACGGATTTAAAGGTTAACTCGGCACTGCTGTGGTCTGCAAACATCAGAAGGGAGCCCCTGTGCGGTGTGATGCTCAAACACGCATCTCTGACCATCACTCGGGGAAATGCAGATCAGCTTAGGAGATAAACAAGGGGCAACGGGCGCCGTGACACTAAGACTTCTAATCAAACAAGCTCAAACGACGACTCTGGCATGTCATGTTGATTTCAACTTCGTATAAACACAGAGTACTACCTGTTAGCTACTCTGCTATATTCTCAAAATACTCTAACATTTGTCTCTGTGAACCCTAAGGGACACAACAGGGTTGAAAACACAGACACCAAAAGATACATTCTCTTCCGGTGTGAACGGTCAGCTGTTGCCTTTGCAAGTTCTGAGTGTGGATTACAGACACCACTCCCATGCTCAGAGGCCAGAGACACATAACTTCAGGGATACACAAATCAACTCAATTGCTAGCCCAGGATACATTAAGAATAGCGCTGGACCAAATAACAGAGTTTGTTAATTGTGTAATTTGGCTCCAAACTGTAGCCACCAGCCAAGTTGATCAAACAAATATTATCACGTTGGGAAGAGGAACACAGATGGCATCCTATACAGTTGACGGGGAAAGCAGCTCAGCTGGTGATATTATTTTTGAGTTCAAAATAATTGGGTTTCTTTTTTCCCAATGAAGCATTACAATACAATTTACAGATGCTACCTGGATAGGCTCAAGTGCCACCGAGGGGCTAAGGAGATAGAAATACCTTCTTCTAGGCCTTGTCTCTTCCTAGCCTGATGGGTAAAACCAACTTACTCCAGCATCCTGGACACTCAGTCACATGCTGAGTTCCCAGTGCCCGCAATACCGATGGGTTTTCAAATAAAACCAGAGTAGGAACTGGGGCGTCACAATAGAGTGAGTGTGTGTGTGTGTGTGTGTGTGTGTGTGTGTGTGTGTGTGTGTGTGTATATACTGCCCTCACATAGAAAAGAAGTAACAACATCTGCAAGAAAACCATAGAATGCTCTGCCCAGACTGTCGGTTTCGGCAGCACGCATCAGGCAGAACACTCTGGAACCTCAGCAGTGCTGCTTTTGGGTTTCTTCTTTTCAGCTGATCTCGGAACACGTTAAAGTAAGCAACCGAAGTGAGAACCAAGCACCGCATCTCATTTCTTTCCTCATTCAGTGTCTACCGTTGGATTTAAAAGAAATAAAAATGCTGTGGTTTCTAGCTATGCGAGTGCACCTTCCGGGTCTCCAGCCACCAAAAGGCTCCGAGTTCTTTCCACAAGGCCCCTCCGTCTGACTGTCATTCACCTTCGGAAAGGCACGGGTGCTGAGAAAGACCACAGACTCTTTGGACAAGCCCAGCCCCAGACAGGCACATACCCACCCGACCCTCCCACTGGGTTGCTGCTGCCCCACATGTCAAAGACTGGGAACCTGGCACCCTGGATGACTGTTCACGGACATGGCCGGATTAGCTCAGCTACGCCAGGCCTGCACACTCCACCTTGCTTTGCCTTTCTTTCCTTCCACCTAAGGCCTACAGCGCAATCATCAGTAGCAGAACAGCAAGATTAGAAGGGACTCCTACTTACATTTAAAAACCAAAACGGGTTATCTTGATGCCTTTGGCATCGGCAGCTGCACTGGCAGAAAACACCGTTGTACATTGGGGGAGGGGGTGCATGCGCACTCGCCAACCGGAAGGCCACAGCCCAAGCCATACTTTCAAGGCTGCCTTTCTCAGTCCCAATCACCCAGGAAACTTAGCTTTATAATCCTCTGCACAGATGAATAAAACCTTCTGTTCGTGAGACATGAAACTGGCAAGATTGCCGGGAAAGGACAATTGCCGTACGTCCAACACAGGTGACCTAGAGAAAGGACGGTTGGGTTCCTGCTTGGCAGGGTATTCATCACAAGACATCCAACAGGGAGAAAAGGAACGTGTTTCTGTTTTCCACCGAGCTGGGACAAGCTGTAACCTTTCTAGGGAGACGAAGGTCCAAGGCTGAAGCTGCCATCCGTCAGTGTGCACACTGCCTGCCATCTAGCCTAGTCCCGGGGAATTTTTCAATGGGCAATTAAGATTTATAATCCAAATGGTCTCAAAAATCATATCTCTGAAAAATCAGGTCCAAATTAAATCAGCCCAGGCTTTTAGCCCTTCCCGTGATCACATTTTCTCTCTTGAGCGAGTGCTTTTCGACACTCTGAACTTCTCCTCTTACACAGCATCCTCAAAGCATCTCTGGCTGCAATCTCCGAAGCAAAATCCAATAGATGATATGAAAAAGGGAGACAGGACCAGTCAACTCCAAACCTCAGGAAAAGATGCTGAGGGAGAGACCCTTGCTTCCTTCAACCAATTCTTGGAAATGAATGGTTTGAACCTCCTTTCTGGTTAATATTACTGGTACTTCTCTCACAATACACACACACACACAGAATATTTTACCAAACAAAAATGTTCCAATATAATTGTCATGTATGGAAAGCCTAAAACACACCCATCAGAACTTTGAAATGAAAATGCACACAGAATTCCTTTCCAGGGACATAATGTATATGCATGTATGATTATATTTCTCTCTATATGGAATTTTTAGAGTCCCACTCTTCACCAACTGCCATCTGTAAGCCAGTGAAACAGACAGGGAAGTGACAGATACTCCATCTCTCTGGTCCCTGACTTCTTGCTATGTTTGGGACAGCATCTGTCCCAACATATACCTGCCTGAGCCCTGAGGTGGGGACGGGAGAAAAAGTACAAGGAACTCACATTTCGGTGATGTTCTCTGGGTCAATGCTGTTAGGTTCCAACCTCGGAAATGCCACGATGCCAGGAGAAGGCTCAGTACACCAAATCCTAGTGGTGCTGCATTTGCAGGACATGGGGCAGGCGAGAGAGGCCCTCCAGAAGCCCAAGAGCAGCAAGCATAAGCCCCAGAGCCGCGCCATGGCGGGTCCATGCCACCTCGGCCAGGGCGACATCCCGAGCTGCCAGTGCCAGTCAGTCAGAGTGCGTGTCCCTACGCTGAGCCAGGCGTCCCCCGCCGGAGGGGGGAGGCCTTCCCTGCGCCCTCTTGCTGCTTGGTGCTGGTGGCCTCCCGCGGAGAGGAGCGTACCAGAGGCTGAGCCTGTCGGTGCTGGGGCTGAGCAGGTTGGCGCTGACCAAATGGTTCACAGTGGCTGGGACATCACGGGCCTCTGCTCCAAGCCACAAGGCGGCTGCATGGTCCTATACGCCAGGCGCCACTCGGTGGATCTCCCTGGACTCTTTGGGTCGCAGAACCGCTAAACCGGCACGGATATCGATATCGGTGCGCACCTCAGGGCTGAGGACAAACAGACATGGATGAGACTAAGCGTAGATCCTACACACCACCAAATGGGACACAGTCCCTCCCGCGCTCTCCTCACCCTGAACCCCAGCCTGGAGAATGAAGGTCTGAATGCCCAGCTCCCGCCCGGCAATCAACTTGCCCCTCAGTGGCCCCCCAGTGTGCCCGCCCTCCCTTCAAGCCTGAGGCCGAGGCGTGAGAAGTCGGGAACGGGTCTTTGAGAGCAGATTCCATGGCACAGGCCAAGCCGAGGACCCTCTAAAGAGGCTGCGGCAGCGATGGGGCCCCAATGATGCTGCAGAATCCTCCCCGGCCGCTGGGCGCGGGGGGAGAGGGGAGGTGGGCAGGTGGCGCGGCACATCCCACCTGGGGAGCAACTGCGGTAGCAGGACAGTGCCGGCCCGGGCCACTGAGGACTGTCGGCGCGGCTCCCCCGGCCTCCCGTAGCCAGCGCAGGGAGCAGAGCGCCGCAGAAGCAGCAACAGCAGCTGAAGCAGCGACTGGGCTCTAACCGGCGGCCGCCGCCGCCTCTGCTACTGCTGGCGAAGTGACGTGAGGGCTGACGCAGAGCAGGGGCAGAAACTCCAGACAATTAGTATGAAATCCAAAAACACACACGCTCACACACACACACACACACGCACGCACACGCACTCGCACACAGGCATAGCATAGCACCCTCCAGACAAAAGCAAGGCGGAGGGGAGGGAATCTGGGGGCGAGCGGGGAGGAGGAGGCTTGGTGCCAGCGGCCAGGCGCAGACAGCAGCATGTGGGAGTTCACACTCGCGCGCACGCACACACCTTGGCGGGGTAGCTGTGCGGGTGTGCATGTGAGCGCGCGCGCGCGCGCGTGTGTGCCCCTTTAGACCCCGGTACCTCTGAAATGCAGCGTTGCGCCGCTGGATGCTTCCTTGGTCCCTAATTCTTACATCTCTTCCACACCTCAGTACAGGCTAGCTCCCCGTTTTTGAAATAGAAGCCCTGTTTGGTTAGGCTCTGAAAAAAGGCTCCGATTCTTATCGTAGGAATCGTCCCTTTTCCTTTTCCTTTTCCTTTCCCTTTCCCTATCCCTCTCCCTCCCGGCCGCGTTCTCCTTTTCCACCATGCTCATAGGGCAAAGCAAGCTATTCCCAAAATATAGGGAAGACAAGCGACAGCCCTTACAAAAATAAACATATAACGCTGTGCGTTAGCCAAGGACCATTGCCCGGTTCCGGACTACCAATTTAGGGTGGATGGTTCCAAAGCTCTCGTGATGGGGTTTCTGCCAAGAGAGAGGAACCCAAGTGTAGCTCTAACGGATCTTTCTCCTGCCGTTTGCGCCATAGGGAGAGCCCTGCGTGGGGAGGGAGTGCGCCGGCCGCGCTGTGGGTTCCCTAAATGCTTTGCACCGACCCTGGCCTGCTGAATGGATGGTTCTGCATCATCTTCTCTTATTCCTTAACCTGGCAGGATGCAGCCATTTGAGGATCACAGCTTCACTCCCCACGACATCCACCCGCACGCGGAGCACCCAAGCCCCTGTCCCCTGCCCTGCCGTACCTTGCCCGTGTTCGTGTGCGCGCGCGCATGTGCGCCAACGTGTACCCTGCACCCGCGCTGCCCGAGGCAGGACGTGCTTCCAGCTACCGAGAGGCCGGGCTCTGACAGCGCCCTAGAGTCTCAGTGGGGACACGTGAGATGATTCCCGAGCGTCGAGTGACAAACCTTAACTGCTGTGCGGGTACAGTTAAATGATCGCTGTGGGCCATTGGCGAGCGTGGTCCGAACCTCCTCTCACCATTTGTGGCTCCGACCGCCCGCATATCCGCAGTCATTTAAAAGGGAATCTGGTAGATGCGCCGCAGTGCCTGACTCTTCCGAGGGCTCTGGTGCCCCCGCGCGGGGAGAAGAAACCCAGCACGCTCCAGTACATCGGGCCACTGCTACCATCGCGTCTGGAACTGCGCTACCAGCGCACTGCAGCCCCGGATGCGCAACCACCGCGCTGTTTGCCCGATGCTGCCCAGGCAGTGTGCCTGCCTCTCACCGGATCCCTACAGTCTTCTTGCCACGGAAGTCCTCCACGCACCACAAGACTATGCACTGGAGTCCAATTTAAGACATAAAACGGTCACCCACCTGCCCGCAAAGGCCAGAAATGAGAAGGATGGTGTCGGTAAATGTTTGAGTCTCTGCACAGCCTTAAACATCACTACGAAATAAAATCCACCTAGCAGGGTTTTCACACAGGTGCCACCCACGGAGGACAGAAATATAGCCCTCACACACTCAAACACCTAGCTGAGGCCTGGAGCAAAAAAGCGACAGGTCACCTCACCTCCTTCCCTGAGCCCTGATACGCGTTGGGGACTGGACCACCAAGTTTCCCGTATCCCCTCAGTTCTGCCTGCCACCTTTGCTGCTGTGGCAAGGCACAGAACCCCAAAGCAGAAACCTCTTTGTCCGGGAGACACAGTGAATCCCCATAGTGCTGTCAATGTCCTTTTAGGGAGACGACACACACACACCCCTTATAGTTTATTTGTGGGGACTACCAAACCAAGGGTATCAGAGGACAAGTTGTGGAAGCTGGTTTTCCCCTTCTACCACATATGTCCCGGGATTAAGGTGAGAACAGAACAAGTGTCTACTCACTGTGCCATCTCCCGTTCCTATTGCCAGTGTCTTTTATGGGAAAAACCCCTAGGAACACCGAGGTAAAAGGGAGGACTAATTACCTCCACCCACCCCCGTGTGCATGCGCCCCAGCCTCATGCCTGCTCTCCATTTCTTTTTCCTCAAAAAATGCCCATTTCTATGGTGGGGGCTTCAGTATTGACGTGGCATCCGCAATTGGCATGGTTTGTGTGGTTTGTAGACAGGAAGCGTCTAATAAAAGCTGGGATATTCGCAGAATTTGTGGAATGGTTGTCTGCTACTGTTACATTGGGATTGTAAAACTATTCCACTTCAGTTGGAATATGCCGCCCACTTCCTGCTCCCCATTCCTTGGGCCACTGCCCTTCTTGGTCCATACTGTTCTGCCCTTTAAACAGATTGTTTATGGAAGTTGTGGAGAGGCAGGGGTGATTACCAACTGTGTTTATTAAATCAGTTCCGTGTTTAAATATGTGTTTAATGGCAAATACAATCATTTTAATTTGAAGTGCACCTCACCTAACCTCTACCATGGCCAGTCCTCTGTGTCAGCTTTCCTGGACACAGTTCCTCTTGCCCTGTAGTTCTGTGCTCCGACTTCCCACAGTCCTTCTCTGCTTCCTCTAGTAACCAGATAAGTGCTTCACTGGGCCGGGGAGGGTCTCTCGCTTATTCAGAGTTAACGCAACAATACCATAGGCAATAATGGGGCACATGGGTAACTGACGACACTCTCCTAGCTTATAAACTTGGAGATCTACATCAGTTTTGAGACCAGAAAGCTGTTACACAGAGACCATTCCAAGGACACCCAGACCTTGGCTTTTGAGATGATAAGCATTTTGAGGGGATTGTGTGAAGTGGCAATTATGTCCCTCTAGATCCCTTCAATGCAGAGACAGATTGCTGAAGCTCCTGCCCATGCTGAACCATGGCATAGCAACCCAGCATCTCTCAAGATCTTACGACCCATGAACCAGAGCAGGAAATGGGAGGTGCATCCCAACTCAGTACACATACGTGAAAATGGAGTTTCTTTTAAAAGCTTCACACACACACACACACACACACACACACACACACACCACACCACACACCACACACACACACCACACACACACACACACACAGAGTCACCCCTTATCCTTGATATATGAAAGAGTACATTTAAAATAAAGACATTTTTCTTTCTGTCATTTTGTTTCATAGTGCTTATAATCTAATAAACTGTTTCTAACATCAAATAGTGAGTTGTAAAACATCGCAAAACTCCACTAACTTTTGTTCCCAACCAACGATCAGTCTCTCAACCAAACAACTAACAATACGCAGGAAAGAACTGGTATTTTTAAGAAAATGGACCTCAGACCACAAATGAAGACCATGGCAGAGTCACATGAAATCAAGGTGAGTAGAACACTCCCAACAGGAGAGCTATGAAAAGCTAAGAATTCTCCATCCTGATTAGCATATTCAGAGGTGAAGCCTCCTGTAGCCAGGGGAGCTACATCAATTCCTGCACAGACACAAAGGAACTATGCCAACCCCTGCGTAGACAGCCAGGCATCTATGCCAATGAAAAGAATCAAAAGTAAACAGGGAAATCACAGACATGAGAATTTGAAGGGAGCCGCTGAGCCAGCCCTTAGGAAGAGCGCTATATAACACTATACCCAACACTGGAAAAAAACAAATGTCCCTAGTCAGTGACACTGACTCTGAGCTTTGGAACCAGTAAAAGAACAAACCATCACAAAGTAATCCAGAGACGGAATACTGCAAACCAGAGTCAAAAATGGGAACGGGAGAGCCGCAGAAGAAAAACAAAAACCAGGATCTTGCTCTTTAAGATGAATAACGTTGATAAACATCTGCTTGGGCCAATCAGGAAGAAAGAAAGCAGGCCCTGGGAGGAGAACTGGAGAGATGGTTCAGAATCTCTGTTTACTTCCCAACATCCAGAGTCACCCACTACTGTCTGCAAACCACCGCCAGGGCTTCTGATGCCCTCTTCTGGCCTCCTGAGGCATTACATGTGCATGGTGTATATGCACACGTGCACACACACACACACACACACACAAAGTGAAAAATAAATCATTATTTTTAAAAGGGAGAGAAATGAAACAATGAATGCAACAACAGATGATTTATAATATTAACAAAGCCATACGAGTATACTGTGAACAACAACTTCACACACACAAAAACATGGATGACGTGAACAACATTCGCTATACAGGTTATCTATAGTAGTCCTACATCTCACGCAGATACTTAGCTCACCTTTTCCAATCTTCCCTCTTGGGTCTGGAGAGATGCTCCATGAATAAGGATGCATGCTCTGCAAGCATGAATGCATGAGTTCAAATCCAAGAACCTACGTAGACAGCTGTGCGTGACTACAGCCCCAGAACTAGAGGAGACAGGCGGACCTGAAGAGCCCATCAGCCAACCCAGACAGGGTAAGCCTCCTGCTCAGTGAGGATCCTGCTTCAAGGCAATAATTCAGAGTGACAGAGGAATACACCCAGCATCCCGCTCTGGGTTTGCATATGTGTACAGCTGCACACTCACATGATGCACCACCCCCACCCCCACTGAGGCAGCATGTGTGCATGCGTACATACACACATACACACATACACACATACACACACATACACACACACAAACACACACACATACACACACAAACACACGCACATATACATATACACACACATAGACACACAAACACACACACAAACATAAATACACACAAACACACACATATACATTTACATACACACACACACATACACACACATATACCACACACACACATACACATGCATACACACACATACACACATACACACATATGCATACACACATGCATATACATACATACACATACACACACTCACATACGCATACACACACAAACACACACACAAACATACACATACACACACATACACACATATACACACATATACACACACATACACCAAACGCACACACAGACACTAAACACACATACACATACATACACACATACACACACACATACACACATATGCATACACACATATGCATATACATACATACACATACACACACACATGTCTTCACATAAAGAAAGTTCTAGGCTCAGATAACTTTACTAGTTAATTCTACAAAACATGGCAAATGATACCCATCTTCTTCTAGAAAACAGAAAGGCACACTTTCCAGTGCATTCTATTGAGTTGGTATGGATGTCGTCTTACTTAGGGTTTGCATTACCGTGAAAAGACACCACGGCCAAGGTTCTTATTATAAGGAACAACATCTAATTGGAGCTGGCTTACAGGTTCAGAGGTTCAGTCCATTCTCATCATAGCGGGAAGCGTGGCGGCATCCAGGCAGGCATGGTGCAGGAGGAGCTGAGTTCTACATCTTCATTCAGAAAGCCAGGAGCAGAAGGACCTCCAGGCAGCAAGGAGGGTCAGGAAGCCCACCGCCACAGTGACACACTTCCTCCAACAGGCCACTCCCTGGGTTAAGCATATTCAAATCACCACGGAGGTGGAAAGCAAACCTCAGTGGTTGGACTGACCCCCATTGTAGCCAATGCACCCTAGGTATCCGCCTTTCTCCTGCTTTGTTCCCCTGCTGGGATATCTCATTATCTTGGCCTTCTTAATCAAAGCTGTTCTAACTGAGGCAAGGTAGTGTCTCAGTGGCTTCCGATGGCTGTGACTAAGTGCCATGGGCAAAGCAACTTATAAAAGAACGTGTTTGATTTAGGCCTGTGGTTCCAGAGGGTTACAGTCCGCGACTCTCATAGCAGAGAGCATGACGGGCAGGCAGGCAGGCAGGCAGGCAGGCAGGCAGGCAGGCAGGCAGACAGGCACTGCAGCAGTCGATGCTATGCTACTTCTCAGTCCACAAGCATGAGGCAGAGAGAGCTAACTGGGACTGGTGTAAAGCCTGACGACACCTCCTCCAACAAGGCCACACCTCCTAACCCTTTCCAAATAGTTCCACCAACTGTGGACAAAGCATTCAAATATAGGGGGTGGGCCATTCTCATCCAAACCACTGCAGGTGGTTTCTCTTTGTGTATTTTGAGTTTACTGGAGCAGGGTGGTCGTGAACCTTTTTTATGTATCTGTTTGTATCCCTTCTTGGCCCACTTTTATGTTGATGCTGTTTGGTTCATTTGCAATGCTGGGAATTAAGTCCAGGGTTTTTGTACACACTAGTTGAGTGTTTCCAGCAACTGAGTTACATCTTCAGCCCTGTAATCTGTCTTGAGTAGTGTTTATTCTGATACTTTTCCATTTTAAAGTTGATCTACTGAGATGTTTTTATTTTTGTTGTTGTTGTTGTTGTTGTTGTTGAATTTTTTTCTAGGTCCTTATATACTTCAAACATTAATCTTTCCTTGGATAAAGTTCTTCAGTTTTCCCAGTTCTACAGTTTATTCCTTTCTCACTTTGATTAATTGTTTTGCAGAAAAATTTTAGCTTAATTAGTCCCACTTATTTGTTTATTCCTCCAGCCTATGATTATATGTCTTCCTTTGGTCTCTACACGTAATTCACATAACTGCTTCACTAAAGCGGGAGATAATCTGTGCCTGATTTGGTAAACATTGTTAAAACCAGTGGCTAAGGGAGCCGCAGGCCCTGTATGGACAGGAGCTGATTCTGTTTTTGCTAAGTGGTCATGTTGTCAAACTCTCCTAAATATTTATGCTAATACCCATAAATTATGCTGTTCAACCTTGATGAAAGAAACTTCTTACTGCAGTGGGCAGTGATTAACGCAGAGACTCACAGCTGTTTAAAGTGCTGAGGACAAGAGACTCGAAGTGCTCACAGGTAGACTTAAATCTAGGTCGCACAAACCCCGGCCCCAAAGTTCAGAGAACACGACAGAAGAGGGGGCAGAGAGAGTGCAGGAGCCAGAGGCTAGAGGAGGAGTCCTCTGAACAATGTGGCCATTGCACGCACGAACTGGCAGCTTTAGTTACCTGCACAAACCCAAGCCGCTTAAAGGTCCCATCGTGGAGGGGAGAGGCTTCCGGGATCTCATCCTGGAGGAGGAGATATCGGGGGTTGATAAGTGCTATAGGGAAGGAAAGGCAGTTTTCTCTGGGGACGCGGATACTGGTGGTCTCCCCGGTGTCCCAGTGGATGACCCTGTGCCCACCAGCATATGGACAACATTAAGCGTACTCAGTGAGGCTAATTAATTAACTAGCTAGTTAATTAATTAATAATTTTAAAATGGAGAGATGACGTCAGGGAGGAGGATGTGTTGGGAATCCGAGAAGGAAGAGATGGGGTAGATGTGGTCAAGGTACACTGTACACCTGTATAATATCTTTAAAGGATTTTAAAGAATATTTAAATGCCAGCTTCTTTAAAAGCTCTATCCCCGTGTTCTTTATGCATTTGGTACACTGGGGCAGCTCGGGAAGAGATTCCTGCATTACCATCTAGACTTGGGAAGCCCAGCCATAATTCACCATGGCAAATGGCATCCGCTTCCCTTCCTCGCCATAGGGAATACAGCTCTGAGACATGAGAGGACACTTAATGGGCTATTCAGGAGCAAGTCACAAGGGCTGGTCACCTACTGTACTCAAACAACCGTAAACCCATCCTTTGACGTGAAAAGTTCTAGTGAATGTGCATGTTTTATGCACAATATCAGAAGACTGTGGATAGCAAGCTCCATGAACTTAATTTTTTTCATTTATTTATTTAGTATCTATTCACTTTACATCTGATCACAGCACACTTCCCTCCTCTCCTCCCAGTCCCACCCTCACAAATGCCTCCCCACCGTTACCCATACCCCTTTCCTCAGAGAAAGGGGCCATAGGTTCCAACCTGCCCTGGCACATCGAGTCCCAGCAGGACTAAGGACATCCTCTCCCATGAGGCCCAACAAGGCACTCTCCTTAGAGGAAGGGGATCCAAAGGCAGGCAACAGAGTCAGAGACAGCCCCTGCTCCAATTGTTAGGGGACCCACAGGAAGACCAAGCTGTGCATCTGCTACAATTGTGCCCACGTTTTATCTATCTCTGTCCCCCATTCAGAATTAGCTCCGGCTGTGCATGTTAGTTTGGAGCCCCTTTGCTAGACACTAAGAAAACATAGTAGCTGTTTTCTTGATACTTCCTTGTAGTCTGGCTTGAGTCACCCTGTGATGACCTCTCCTTGGCAATGCAGCAGGCTGCCTGCATGATACTTAGTGATTCTTGCTACCACCTGATCTAACAGGCTCAGCAACTCTTCTACCTATTTGCATATGTGGGTCCTATTTGCACATGTGTGTTCATTTGCATAAGTGGGTATCTCCCTTCTTCCTTTTCTTGAGGTACCTCACTCTGGGTTTTAAGTGACCTTGGTGTTCTATCTTAAATCCAATAACTAGAAACCCTCATAGAGACAAAGTCCAAAACAGAATTGCAATTGTCAAGACAAAAGAGAAGACATGTTACTCTGTGGCATGGGGCTCATCTCTGTGAGGTTCGGCTGTTTTTTTTAGTCTAATTTATTTCTACTTCTTAAGGCACCTTCATGGTCGATTGACTAATCTCATTTCTTATAATAAAAATATCCACTTTCTATTTAGAAAGCCCCAGAGATTCTGAACAGTCCTTTGTAAACCAGCAACTCTACCTTTTACCTTCCCCCCTATTACTCTCCAAAAACTCAGTAAACTTCCCCACCACCTGGACGACATCTGTGTGTGGGAGAAGCTTCTCGTGGATTAAGGAAAATGTCCTGGAGGCAAAATAAGTCCTCCCCCACCTCCCCTTTCTGCCGAGAGTATCATCTAAGATCAATAGAAGTTTTTAATCTGTTTCCAAAGAGTAATTCAACTTCTGGAGAAAAAAAAAAAAACATACTAATTCTAGATTTTTAGCATTGCCAGAATAGTTCAAGCAATCTTCAAAGGTAGCTATCAGATCCTCAAAACACAACTCGAAAGAACAATTATTTTTAATTTAAACCTGAAAAATAAAAAAAAGTGCCACTTAGAACTCTTTGGTTGTGGGGAGGGTAATCCTAGCACCATCCCCAGAAATCCAACAACCTCATTTTGCCAGCCTCTGCCATTGCTTCCAATTCTCTATTCACGTTTCAGTGATTTGTTCCTTAGAGAATCAAATTAATAATGTCCAAGAGCAAGGAGCGAGGAGCCGAAGCACGATGCAGTCTTAGTTTAACAACGTGTTTTTCTGTGTCTGCAACTTTAACTTTACAAGTCAGGGGCGGAGTGGGGGTCATTATGATCACAGTTTCACAGGGCTCCCGGGGATCTAATTGGATACTGCCTTTGGATGTGTGGAGAGCAAAGAGTCACGCAATGGAGGCTCAGTAGCTCCTCGACAGGCTCGAAGTGGCCGCTCTGATTTCTATGGCTGGGACTGAGCACCGTGATCATAAGCAAGTTGAGGAGGAAGTCCATTCCCCGGAAGTTAGGACAGGACCTCAAGCCATTGTTTCCTAAGCCGCCTGAGCTTTGGGCACTCCGTGGCTTTTCCAGCCCAAAGATTAGATGGCACCACCACCCTCCCCAAGACACATGATCGGGTCTGTCACAGCGAGACCTCTTGACCTTGGTCCAGCTTCTGTGTACGTTTCATTTCTGTTGCTGTGATCAAATACTATGACCAAGGCAACTTATAAAAGGAAGTTCAATGGATGGTTAGAGTCTAGGATGGCCAGGCAGATGCATGGTGATAGGCTCACATCCTGACCTACAACCACAAGGCGGTAGAGAGCACGCTGGGGCTCATGGGAGTATTTCGAAACCTCAGGGCCTGTTCCCAGGGACACAACTCCTCCAATAAGACTCTATCTCCTAATCCTTCCCAAACAGTTCCACCACCTGGGGACCAAATAGTCAACCTTGTGAACTTAAAGGGGCCATTCTCAGTGAGCCCACCACATCCTTCTCACTGTGAAAGAACCACCACCTGACAGAGCTATGGCTCTGCTCTGCCTGCAACAGGGACTGGCATGGAGCTAGCCATGAGCAGAAGTAGCCAGTGCCTTCCCCACAGGCAGCAGCAGCCCGATGCTTCTGCATTTTCACATAATATGGGTCTGGCTGTGTCTTACTATTCCTCCACAGACTGGGCCTACACTGAAGAGAGAGTGCCACAGAGCTATCTACTATGCTAGCACTTCTTCTTCAACCTTCTTTACTTTCTGAGATAGGACTTCACAAAGGAGACCATGATCTAACGTAGTGAGTCTTCTGGGTAAGGGGGGATGATACCAGAGCCTCTTAATCCCTCTATTTAATACCTGTGAATAAGATAGCATCTGCATAATTGCCAGTGTGCCACAGATTTCTATGGAAAACAATCTGCCCTCCTCATTTTTTTCAGGTCTCCTGAGAACACCATAAACAGGTACTCAGAGCCTACCCTGAGACCCCCCCAATTAGGAGCCTGATTCTTTCCTGGCCACCACACTTCACAGGTGGTGATGCCCCCTTTACCTCACAGATCTCTGTTCTTGGTCTAAGCCCAAGCCTGTGTTTAGAACAGGGCTCAATATGAGTGGAGTCAAATTTTAAACAAAGCAAAAGAAAACATGAAACACTTGCATTTACTTTCGCCCCCCTTCCCTGTCATTCTTCCTGATTAGTTTACTCTGATTAGTTTTTTAGCACCACAGGTGGTGGTGTTTTCCTATCTTGTGTGTGCAGGCAGCCTGAGTGAGTCTTGGATCCTACCATGTCTGCTATTGTTTCCCCTAGACTCAGTCCAAACTGTGAGTTTGAGGGAGGGAGGCCTTAAACTCCCAGACTGCTCAAAACGCGCTTGCTAAATTTTTTGGGTTCTTATTTCCACCCCACACATGTTTAGAATGAGGTGTAGAATGATTTAATACAAGTATATCATGGCATGAACAAAGGCCACACTGAGGTAATTAGCACATTCATCCCTTTGGGCAGTTACCTCTTCTCTATGCTAAGCACTATGGTGATTTGAATAAGAATGTCCCTCACAGGCTCTGGTACTTGAACACAGCCCTCCAGAGGAAGTCTGTCACTGGGGGCGGGCTCTGGGTGTTTACGTTTACCTCACTTCCTGTCCTTCTCTTGCTTTATGCTCATGTTTAAAGACCTGGGCTCACAGCTCCCTGTTCCTGCCACACTCAGGGCCCTGGTTGCCAGGCCTCACCACCGTGATGGACTCTGATCACTCTGGAACCTAAAATCAAACCAACCCTTCCTTTTATAAGTTGCTTTGGGTCATGGTGTTTCATCCACAGCAAGAGAAAAGCAAGACGACACTCACCCTCGTGTCTTGCCTTGTAGATTACCATTATCTTACTGTATAGACACTATAAGTGGTTTCTTCTAGCCACATGTAAATTAGAACAGCCATTCTGGAAGACAATATGGAGGCTCCTCAGAGAACTGAAAACAGAAGTACCATATGAGCCAGCATTCTCCAACTGAGGATACAGCCAAAGAAAATGAAGCCATTACACAAAATATTTTTTAAAAAACAATGTATGGGACAACTATGTCCACAGGCTATATTTGGCCCGCAGCTGCTTATTGAAGACCCACCCACCACACCCTGTAAGCTGTTACAAACTCAGTTTACTGATGTGTACAATGGTCATCTACATCCTGTCTCCCAGTCTTACCCATTCAAGAAAATTTGAAAACATAGAGAATATCATGGGCTGTTTGACTAAATACTCATTTTTCCCCCTAAAAATGTACACACGATGAGGCATTCTCAAGGAAAAGAAGTAAGAAACTCAATCAAATGCATGCACCGGAAATTGACGGCAGATAGGCAGGGCATGTGACCTAGGCTTGCAAATCCAGCATTTAGGAGGTTTAGAAAGGAGGACAGGTGTTCAGCCTGGGCTATCTGAGATTCTGTCTCAAAACAAGATGGGTGTATGTAAAAGGATAAACTATTGAGAGCTTAAATAGTTGGTCCAGCATTGAAAAGTATTTACCGCTCTTGCAGAGGACATGGTTCAGTTCCCAGCAACCGCATGACACCTCCTGTCTGTAACTCCAGGGGGATCAACTGCCCTCTTCTGACCTAAGCAGACCACTTCATCCATGTGGTACACGTATGTTCATGTAGGCTCATACATGTACACATAAATGAAAATTTTTTAAAAAGCATAGATAAAGTCTTGTGACTTAGAGAGTATAATTCATGAGGAGAAGTTGAGTATCTAACTCCACCAGCCTTAAAATAATTTTCTATGGAAATCCTGTTCGAAAGATAAAAGCAAATCAGAGTGAATGTATTTTCATACCACATAGTCAACTAGGAAACTTAAGTGTACACTACATAAAAGACACTCAAGACTTGACATTTTTTTAAAACCCCAGTTATAAAATGGTCTTGAGTTGGCTCACTGAAGAGAAAAAGATCTCAAAAATCTCTCTCAAAAAATCTCTCTCTCTCTCTCTCTCTCTCTCTCTCTCTCTCTCTCTCTCTCTCTCTCTCTCTCATCATATACATGCAGACGTCTGAGTGAGAAATGTCCCCCACAGGTTCAACTATTTCAATACTTGGTCTCCAAATGGTGGCACTGTTTGGGGAGGTTGTGGAACCTTGGGAAGGTGTGGCCTTGCTGGACATTGCTTAGGGTGAGCTTTGAGGGTTTATAGCCTTAGCGGGAGGACATGGTTAGAGTTTAAGGGAGCTATGAAGGATTAGCATGAGTATGTCTTTGGATGATCATTCATTTTTGCGTCTTAATGTGCATACCAGTTCAGTGAAGCCACACATGTGATGGACTGATACACAGTACTACACATACAAACATTACATAGAGGTGTGGAATCTAAATCGATTCTGTAGATTATGCCTGGTTGACACTGCTCTATAAATACATATGGTATTGGCTTTGGAGGAGACAGAGTTGGGGGCTCAGGGAAAGTCTCTGTACATTTCTTTGCAATTGTTTCTAAGTCTTTCAAAAATAAAGAAGTCTTTAAAATTTAAAAACTAGAGTGTCGGCCATTATTATAAGTGCATCATGGCACCAGGCTAGCTCATCTTGTCCCATTCAAATTAGATTGCACTCAAACAATTTTATGTGATAGCTTTCACAGTTACTGACTAATCAATCCAGTGGCTTCTAATGAAACAAAACCAATCATCCAAGGAACAAAATGGGCTTTGTCATTCTGTAAAATTCCATAGTTCCTGAAGTCCCCCCCCCCCCGGTGTTAAGTAAACTGAGTCACCTGCCATAGAGAACTGGGGAATAATGACAGGTTCAAAAGGTAAAGGGAGCGTGGCTCAGAAAAGCCAGCTGCTCCAGGAAATGCCCCTGATTCCAATAAACTCGTTTCTCCTGGTGTAAATCCAAAGCTGGCCTTCCTGATTGGAGTGGAGTCTTCTCACTGTGATTCCGGGACTTGAGTCTGTCCCCTTGGGCTGTCTATCTTACTTCTCCATCAATCCAAGGACAGCCCTGCTGTGGACAGGCAGAGTAGCCGGCTGAACGGGATGCTTTCCCGGCCAGCCTGGAGTGTCATTTCCTTTAGTCCTAGTCAGATCTGCCCCAAAGTTAGTGGGCTGGGAGAGGTGACTTAGCTGCTACCTTGGCAACCTTTCCCAGGAGAGCAGAGTCTCTCATGAAGGAGTGAGGAGTCCTTTAGTCAGGCGTCAGAGGCTTGAGCTCACTGGAGTGTAGGACAACATGGAAAGCTCTGGACGGAATCTCCATTTTCAGGCCCTGTGGAGAACGTTTTGACTCCCCAAAAGATCTCAAAATCTGCTTCTGGTTGGAAGCCCAGCAGCTGCTGTACCAGCGTTTGTCGGTTATTTTTCTTGACGTGTATTTTCCTGATAATTATTCACTGCAAGTAATAGTTCTTCATTGCAAGTTACTCAGGCCGAACTCTTCCTATCCACTTCTGAAAGGCAGGCTGATTCGCCAATAAAACCAAAAGAGGGGTAATCCCACCAGCCATCTAAAGACATGTCCAGAGGAAAAGCTGTAACTTCCAGAATTCAGAAATCTCTAGCTGTTGTTCCCAGAAGCCAGGAAACTATCAGAGCTAACAAGCAAGAAATTCAACAGAACTCTGGGCAAGTGGACCCAGCTGTGAATCGTTTCCTTGGCTCACCCTCTGCTCACCCACTACAGCACAGGTGAGTTATAAAAGTCTTAGTCATTATGCCCAGAATAGGAAGAAGATTCTCAAAATACTTGGCAGCTCCTCCTGGAAAACAATTGTCAAAAACAAAGTGGTCGACTTCCATCCGAAGTTGCGTCTGTCTGGGTACCATGCCTAATTGCTACCCTTTCCCAGACCACCCCACAAAGTCCTCTCTCTGTACCCCCAGTGCTTCTCACAGATTATCCCATCTGCCCTCTGCCTGGGCTTTCTAGAGCTCTCTCCTGTGCAGGGCACTGCATGTGTCTGTCCACCCAGAAGAGGACTCCTCCGTGACAGTAACAGCTTGGAGACAATAACAGCTACTTCACACTCCTTGTCTCAGATATATCTTACGCTCTCAAACAGCCATGTTAGATAACACTCTCAAGGAGCCACAGTAGCCCCTTGTCTGCGGTCCCTTTCCTAGTTGGAAGAAGAGCAAGGGCTGAGATCTTTCTGGAGGTCTAGTCACTAAATCAGCAGCTAAATTATCTCCCCTCTGCACCACATTCACCACAGGAAGTTAGCAGTCACATGCAAGTGTGTCCCACTGTAATCTCTAGCCCGGGGCCTTTTTATTTATATATATAGACCAGACTATGTATGTATTTACTGTGTACTCATCTTAATGGGTTTTTAACAAAGAAATACAGTGAGATTAAATGCAGTAGACGATGCCGGGATCTTCTATTTGTCTCTGTCAATTCATGACCATGATCCTGGTGAAACAATATGGTTCTACTGTGGCTGTAGTTGGTTTCTGTTTATGTTTATGTTTTGGTAATTAACCTGGAGCATCATAGCTTGGTGCCAAGATCACCACCACCTCCTCCTCCCCCTCTTCTTCCTCCTCCTCCTCCTCCTTTTTTCCTCCTCCTCCATCTTCAACTTCTTCTTCATCTTCTTCATCATCTCTTCATCACCCACAGCAGCTCCAGGTTCCAGATGTGCTGAGCGAAACATGAAGAAAA
Organism: Rattus rattus; assembly: GCF_011064425.1. NCBI lineage: Eukaryota > Metazoa > Chordata > Mammalia > Rodentia > Muridae > Rattus > Rattus rattus. Next base: position 79,342,602 of record NC_046167.1, read on the forward strand.
TGATCCTAGTATCCACTAATGCGTTTTTACTTCATTACAGAATGGCTATTGCTTTTTTAAAAAAATAATAATAATAATTGTTTTCTTGAAAGAAATAATTCGATATTGCTTTTTAAAATATATGAATCACACAGTTGCCACTGTAATTGTTCAAGGGGCACAGGAGCCAAGGGATAGAGAGGGAACAATGAAGCTCCCACATCCTGAAAGGTAAAACAAGTTTTCAGATGCCCACGATCTCAGGGATTCTCCAAAGACTCGTTTCACAGTCTGCTTTACCAGAGATTTCTGGGATGAGCCTCAAAGCATTTGCTGTGACCCGTGAGCCAAAGAGCCCAAGGCACATGGCTCTTTCCCTCTCGGAGACAGACACCAGGGTCCGTGTCACTTGTGTCTGGTGGCTGTGTGTCACCCTCTGATAACGGACACACACAGAGTCAGAACAAAAGTAGGACAGGATGTAAATGATCGAACATTTAAATAATCTGTTGGGGGGATGTTTGTTCCTCTGGAAAACGCTGGGGACTCAACACTTGGTCGGTAATTTGCAGATGCCACGAACCTGCTGGGCTTCCCTCGCTCCACGGCATCATCGAATGCTCCGAGATGTGTGCGTGCTATGTCCAGAGCAACGTTTTAAAATCATTTAAATAAAACAAAAGTAAATAAATCTCTTAAAAGGGGGATGGGGAGATGGCTCAGTGGTTAAGACCCCTTGCTACTATTCCAGAAGACCCGGGTTCAATTCCCAGCACCCATGCGGCAGCCAACAACCATCTTTAACTCCAGTCCTAGGGGATCTGACATCCTCACGCAGATATACACGCAGTCGAAAATACCAATGCACATAAAAGTGGATAAATCCCAAAGGCATTCATTGTTGCATTCACTCACCCTTCATTCATTCGTTCGTTCATTCATTCATTCGTTCGTTCGTTCGTTCGTTCATCTAGTCATTCACTTGAGTGTATCTGCTCCTGGCTCTGCACCCATGAGCAGCTCAGAGGACACCTTGCAGGAGTCGGTTTTCTCCTTTCCAGCATGTGGGTTCTAAGGCTCAATCTCAGATCACACTTGGCAGCAAAGCCCTTAAACCCACTGAGCCATCTCCCCAGCCAGCCCCCAAGAGACTTTAAAAATAATGTCCTACAGACTTCACTTGTTAACAGCCGGTAAACTTTACCCACTCGGTGAAATAAACTCACTCCTGAAAGACCACACCGAGAGCTACGTGTAGTCGGAGAATATTATGCAACCTTGATTTTAATCATGGAGGTGGTGCATATGTGTGCAGTGCCTAGAGAGATTGGGAGAAGGGGTTAGAGTCCAGGAGTTGGTGCTGAGAACCAAAGCTGGGCCCTCTGAGAGGACAATGGGCTCTCTTGACCACTGAGCCATTTCCCCAGCCCCACCCCCACCCCCAGGCTATTTTAATGTATCTGCATGGTGTGTGATATTACATCAGAATGGGCGAGCTCATCTGTCTCCTCAAATAATTACCATTTTTTTTTTATGGTGAATACACTCAAATCCTTCTGGCTTTTTGGAAATGCACAGCACATGATCAGATCATCATTCCCAGTTGCCCTACTGTGTGATCACACATCAGAGCTTACTCCCCCATTCTAACTGTAACTTGGCAACTGTCGATCAAGTGTTTGGCACAATCCTTTCACTGTCTCTCTCCTATCTCTGGTGACCACTGTTCTAGTCTCAGACCTTTTTTAGACGGTGGGGCTGGTTTTGAACCTGGGACCTGTGCTTGCTAACTGAGCACAGCCCAGTGAGCACACCCACAGCCCCTCCTCTCAACTCTCTTGAGATGAGCTTCTCCAGCTGCCTGGGGCATCTGTTCTGTGTCCCCTTTACCACGTTTAACAGAATGTCCTCTAGTTCCTCCCATGCTGCTGCAACAGACAGAATCGCATGGGTTGTTCTGGCTGGGTAATATCCCTTTGTGTCCACATGACACACCTTCTAGACGGGTTGATTTTCGGCTGTTGACAAAATTTAGATTTTTTTTTTCTTTTTTAACAGCCACCCAAAAGCTCAACAAGTGAAGACCTCATATGGAACTAATTTTGATTCCTTAAATCTTTGTGACTCCATCTTGAAGTTCCATAAATCACATACAGTAGAGCAGTGAGACCTTCTACGCTCCAGAGTGCAGTTTCTCAGGGAGCTTGCTAAGTCACACACGGAGTGTGATTCTCCCAGGCTCACCTCCAACAACTCCACTCCCACAGGAGCAAAACGGAGTTCACCTTCCGCACAGCACCGACTTCCCTCCATTGCGTTCCCATCCCACCAGGACACCTTTGCTTAGACTCCCATGACCTTACCCACTCTCCCATTCCCCCTACACCCGACAGCTGCCAGCGCTATTGCTCCTGTGGGTTGATTCTGTCTTGTTTCCTTAATCGTTTTTAACTTCCCCTCCTTATGTCTGGGCCACACTGATCATTTCTTTGGTTTAAGTATTGATTACTTCAACGCAAAGTTCCCCGAAGAGGTTTCTTACATAATTGTTTCTCTCATCCTTGCCAGTGGTTTGCCGGCTCTGCTCTTGCGTGCTGCGTGACCACCTAAAACTCTTTCCTGGGGCCGGAGAGACGGCCTCGGCAGTTAAGAGCACTGGCTGGTCTTCCAGAGGACCCAGGTTCAATTCCCAGCACCTACGCAGATTGCAACCATCCCAGCGTAACTCCGGCTCCTGTACCTCCAAGGGCATCGGGCACACACATGGCACACATACATATAAATAAATCAATATTTGGAGTTGGGGATTTAGCTCAGTGGTAGAGTGCTTGTCTAGCGAGCACAAGGCCCTGGGTTCGGTCCCCAGCTCCGAAAAAAAGAAAAAAAGAAAAAAAAAATCAACATTTAAAAAACATTCCTTGATCTCTCATTCCCAGGCCACAAACAAACCCAACCCCAGGACTTGCCAAGGCCCAGTGTCAACATCTTCCTAACACAACTTCCGCCATGTTTCCACGAGCGAGCAGTCCCATCTAACTCCAGCCAAATGTCCAGCACGCCTTCTAGGCACCAACTTACGGTCTCCCCCCCGCAGCATTGCTCCCTCGTAGCCCACCTGGTAGCCCCTCTTTTTTCCTTATTTTTTTTTTCTCCTCTATTTGATTTCAGACACCAAATACGGAGGCTCTGCGCGGTGCAGTTTCTGACTGGGGAACTCCGTGGTGTGTTATTCTTCTCCTAGGTTTGCCATTTTCCTTTGTGGCGATCTTCCGGATCGTCTTGTTTATGTTTGCTCAAATATCTTTTATCTACCACTAGGTCTGAAACCTCTAATGTCTTCTCATCTCTGATGATCTCCCAGCTCCTTCCGCCATGCTGAGAACGTTCCTCTTTGGGCATACACGCTCTCGCTCTCATTCCCGCCTCCACTGAACCACTTCCTCAGCCAAGCCTTCTCTAACTCTCCAAGGAGTTGCTCTCATGCAAGCTCAGCTGAGCACAAGGGCCAGCTCTAACCCTCTGCTTACCAGGGCAAGCCGAAACACATTGGCGAAGCGCAGCCGCCCACACGGACCCACTCTCCCTGGCTTTTCTATACCCAAGTTCAGTTTGTATGATACGTGGCACCCAGAACTGTAGTGAGTTTTTCTATATTAAGATAAATTTCCCCGCAACGTGTGTCACCCTCAGTTGGCCGAACGATCACATGCGGGGCACCTGGAATATTCGTCACAGTTAACAGTAATCCGCAGCCACTTGAAGCCTCAGATTCAAGAGGGGATAAACCGACTGTTGTATCCATCCAACAAAGCTGTTTTTAATTCACAGTTTCGTCTTTCAGGTTCTTACTTCTATCAGAATTTTGTATTTCAGGTTTTGTAGAAACTCTTGTCCTGTTGGTTAACTGTAGCCCTGTTAATATTAAAGCTGTAAGCTGACTCAGCACCATTCACGTGAAGGCAGAACCCTTCCTGGTTGGGGGTGGGGGAGACGTTTATCAAGGGGCAAGAAATGAGGCCAGTGATCTGCCACCACCAGCCTGTCACACAGCAGGACTAACTCCAGACAGCTGTTCACTCAAAGCAACAGTCTTTGTTTTTATTACCGTTTGGAGGAGAGAAAAAGAAATAAAAGCTCCGATTTTCCCCCCATTCTCCTTCCCTGCTATCCTGACCCACTTTCTTCTCTCTCTTATCCTCTCTTCCAAAAATAGACCACAAAGCACTTAGAGTCTTTCAGAGTCAAACACAAAGCTAAAAAGTCCACTCTGGTTCCCAGACTAATGTGAGCCTCCAAGGTCTGCGCTCTGATCTCCTCTGGGGAACATCTCCTCCTTGGGATGCAAATGGGATGATTAGAGCACCTCTCCAAGACATTCTCATCACCAGCTCCACACTGTAGGGACTGAGTTCTGTAATTAGAGAACTACTGTTAGCAAAACGAACCTCTCTGCTTCCCCCTTCATGTTTTCTCCTCCTCCTCCTCCTCCTCTTCCTTCTCCTCCTCCTTCTCTTTCTCCTCCATTTTCTTTTCCTCCTCTTCCTCTTCCTCCTCCATGTTCTTCTCCTCCTCTTCCTCTTCCTCTTCCTTCTCCTCCTCTTCCTCCTCCTTTTCCTTCTCCTTTTCTTTCTTTTCCATTTCCTTCTCCTCTTCCTTCTCTTCCTCCTCTTCCTCTTCCTTTTCCTCTGTCTCCTCTTCCTCCTCCTTTTCCTTCTCCTGTTCCTTCTCCTTCTCTTCCTCTTTCTCTTCTTCCTCCTCCTTTTCCTCCTCCTTTTCCTTCTCCTCCTCTTCTTCCTCCTCCTTTTCCTCCTCACCCTTCTCCTCCTCTTCCTTCTCCTTCTCCTCTTCCTCCTCCTTTCCTTCTCTTCTTCCTCCTCCTTCCCTCTTCCTCCTCTTTCTTTTTCTTTCTTTGCCCCTCGCTTCCTTCTTCCTGCCAGGTAAATTACTGTTTAAAGTCACGTGAGTGGTCTGAAGGAGAATGGCTCCCACAGGTTCCTAAGCAGTGGTGACTTAGTTGATCTACCTTGGCTCCTGGGGCTGCAGCTGCCCAAGAGTGAAAGACACACACACACACACACACACACACACACACACACACACACACACACACATGCACCCGCTAATTTTGATAGGCCTTGACTAGCTCAATGGTTGGGCACTCCCCATCGCTAGCTCACACTCCCCTCTGGTGATCCTGGCTCACCACCGTCTAAATCTATGTTTTATCTTTGGGGCCCTGTTACCGTCTGGGAAACCCCTCCATTGGGTCACTGTTCCTTTCCACCCACACTGCTGGATGCTTTCCCTCCTGCAGCTCTAAATCTGATCTCTCTGCCTCTGAGTCATGGCGAATCTCCCCACTTCCTCCTCCTCCTCCTCCTCCTCCTCCTCCTCCTCCTCCTCCTCCTCCTCCCCCCCCACCCTGCCCACACAATCTAAAAGTCTTGCCCCTGTCTCCCTGCCCAGCCATTGGCTGTACGACAATTCTTTATGACCAATGAAATCCATCTGGGGGCAGGGACCCTCAGGTCTGGAAGCTTGACTTTTGGGAGCCGAATTAAGACCAAGCATTAGAACCAATTCCCAACATTTCACCCTTTCTGCCTTTCCAATTTTTTTTAAAACAGGCTCCTCTCTCAAACACAAATTGAGCATAATCATAGAGACTATGTACATTACAAAGTATGATATACCATTAACATATAGATCTATCGTATTGGCCAGTTAGATAAAGTACTCTACTATCTGTCCTGACTTTTTAAAGAGTTTACAATTCTATACATGAACTATGTTCTGACTTTAACTTGTATTACTGTCTGAATACCGTCCCTTTCTATATCATCTTCCTCAATGTTAAACAACTTGACTTTGATCGTGAGACTATAACCAGTCTTCAACCCTGTCAGAGCTCTGAGAGTAATTTATTATCTGAACACGTATGAAGCATAAAAACGCAGCTTCCAGAACTTAAACAAATTGCGCAGGCAGCTGACTACTTGAATAGTCACCCTAGTACTCAGAACGTCGACACATCTGTCTTCAGCCTGCTGGCCCAGAGCCATCTGACAGAGATGAAATGAAGCAGCAATTACTAAGGACTTGTTTACTCTGTCTTGGCAGAGCTAAACTGTCGACTACCCTGCATTGTGCATCCTTTCTTAGACAGTACCTTTTGTCTGTAGATCAACAGAGTAATTCCTACCCAGTGGCTATCTGGCCATAACTGAAGCAACTCCATATGTTTTGATGCTCAATTTTTTTTCTTTGAACCAAGAAGGGGTTGGTCTCTAGTCAAATGATCTTTAATAATGAATGAATATTAAATGTCATATTCTGCGGATTTCTGATGTTTCCGAAGATTGTCTTTCTTTATAAAGTGTATCCGAATTGTTGAACCTTGACTACTCTTAGCTGTTTCTATTTGAATAGAGCAGAAAGCACCTTAATATTACTAGATCAGAATCTAATATAACCACAGACTTATTACTTGGCACCAACATGGTAGGCAGGAACTCACTTTTATAGGCGACTCCAGAATGGGATACACACACAGCATGATATAAGTTCAGGAGGAGGGGAGAGTTGTTTCCTCAGCAAGCCAAGCCAAGTTGAGTGGTTCCTTCACAAGCTGCAAGACCAGAGCAAAGGATCACAGCCACCAGCAGGGGATTACCCTGACCCTTCTGAAGGTTTCTAGCAGCCTCAGAGAGGTCAGGCTGGGAGGTGCAGGTGCGGGGATTGGAGGGGACCCTGCTGTGCAGGGACAGGCAGGCTGCCCCAAGGCAGAAAGTCAGAAGGTAGATCTGCCGGCTTCCTACAAGAAAATAACCAAAGGATAGGGATAAGTAAAATTGGATTTGTTTTTAAGGACAGGAGGGAGTGTGAAGGTAATTGTTTAAATGTTCTTAAGTCTACATTTGGATAAAGAAATCCAGGCCTTTGAACTCAAATGTAGGGGGGGGAAGGCAAGGAAGGAGAATAGAAGGAATGAGAAAAAATATATTAAAAGAAATTTGAAAAAGTCTGTGCCAGGGCAAATAGTCAGATTCTTTTGAACGTGGTCTATGTGGGATTTCTGGGATTGTTCAGCCTGGTATGACAAAGATAGAACCTGGATGCAGGCTTATACAATAAATAGAAGGGAATTTAATTAAAGTTAAAGACATGGGTGAATGAATAAACAAGACTTTCGATCTTAAATTACAGGTCTAAGAGCAGGGGATAAGTGGAAAAAACCTACCTCAGACGGAGAAAGAAACTTATGTTAATTCAAGTTACATAAGAAGAAAGGGACATATATCCCCACAGAGATATTAATCTCCATGGAAGGGAGGATTTAAGTGTATTTAGATAAATAAATATTTTGAGGGTTTTGATCCTAAATTACAGGTTGGAAAGCAGGGGATAGGCAGCCTAACCTATCTCAGACGGTGGAAACGCAGGCCTTGATCTCACTATTAAAAATCAATCATGTAGGAACAAAACAGGACAGATTGGAGGTGCACTCTACCAACAGATAATATTTGTTTAGGTTGTTTTAATTGCTTCGAATCATTTTAATAATCAAAATGAAAGTGGTGATAGGTTTGGCAGTATTTATGACATTAAGACCCTCTGGGAGAGAGGTTAAGCTATTGATTTAATTCATTCTGTACCTTTAAAGATTTCTGGTTCCTGGGCCAAGGACATACTATTTTGGGGAATAGCCTCTGTATTTGTGCTTACGGGACAGGAGAAAAGGCTTGGGACCTCTTCCAGAGTGATATGGGTCAGATATGACAGGGGGAGACCCCCCAGAAGATCTTGGCTACAGAAAAGAAAAATTCGAGAAAATTAAACAGGACACGTAATTTGATCTGCTGATTCCTTGATATAGGAACAGCCCTATAACTGGCTTAGAAAAACGTCTCTAACCAAAACTTCAACTGAATTTAGACAATAAATCTTGCTGGTTATGGAGTCCCTAAGATTCATCATGCCATCCTACACACGGCACGAATGAAGATTTATTACAGTTGGTTATTGATCAAATTCACTCATAAAGGACAGTTGTCCTTCACCTGCTCAAAGAAGGAACAAAATTCATCCCTAACCGATCTGTGCACTTGGTACAATCCATACGGATATCTTACTAAAGTTTTGGTTGGAAGATTCATATACTGTAGAATGTACAACTCTGGCAAGATTCATCCTCAGGAATGCTGACATGACTTGCTGTTCCGGCCCTCTGCTTCCTGAAGCTGTTTCCAGAGAATTGCCCCCAAAGCAGCTTCAGGAATGGCTGGTGATTCCAGACGACCTCACTTCAGCTAACCTTTCAGACAGATCTAGCCATACCTTCAGTAAAGCCCTGAGCCTTCTAAACATACAAAGACGTTATCAGATGCTAAAGTTAGCTTTCTTAAGTCTAACCATTTTTTCTAATCTTCCTACCCCTCCCCACCCCCATTTTTGGTCTTCCCTACTCAGCAGGAAGAAGTTGCAGGGAGTCTTCATCCTGATCCCTTGGGTTTGGATGTCTGGCTATGGTTCTTTTATAAATTATAGACAGGTTGTCATTTCAAGGGATGATTTGAAAATGGTCATGATTCTGAACAGGGAGAGAATAGATGAGATGGATTACTAAATTTATTCTAAGCAAAGCATTATATAGCCACAATCTTACATTGGCAGGAATCTTTATAATTGATACAATTTGAACGCTTGGTTCCCTTGGGTGAAACTGCTTGGGAAGGGTTAGGGGGAGTGGCTCTTTTGGAGGAGGTGTGTCACTCGGTTTCAAAAGCCCACATTTTTGCTAGGGCGCTGTGTGCCTCCTGCTTGTGGATGGAGACATTGGCTCTCAGCTGCCGCCCTGACCTCCTGCTGCCTTGCTGTCATCATAGACTCCAACTCTCTGAACTATAAGCCCAATTAAACTCCAAGTCACACAGTCTGCTCCCAGCATTAGACAAGTTACAGAGACGTGTCACCTAGATGCACCACCATTCTTCTGAGCATAAAGGTGACAGCCCATTCCTGGGGTGTACCTAGGAGTACCTCGTCTTCACGCACCATTTTCACCGAATGCTGCTGCTTATCTAACACGTCTTCCCCTTTGCCCATGTTGCCTGCCCCGATTTCTACTGAACAGGCTTGGTTGATTAAAGAGAGACTTAATCAAACTATTTATAAATATGACTCCAAACCCAGGCTTCTGCCCTTATCACTGCCTGAGTAGTTTGCAGAAGGTGACTCAGTCATTTGGTGCCATCATTTCCTTGTTTATAATGTCCGTGTTACTACAGATGTCTTCAAGGGGCTATAGGGAGGAGGAAATGTGACTTAATGAAAAGTTGTTTATGAGTTTAAGTATTTACCATTCATATTCTCCCCAGGAAACATTACACACACACACACACACACACACACACACACACATACACACACGTATGTATGTATGTATGTATGTATGTATGTATATGTTATTGATGTGATAAGGTATGTAGTTTATAAATAGTGATAGATAAGTGATAGATGTTCAATATACAGAAATATAGATGAATGTGGGTAAACAGGTAGATGAGAGTAGATAGCTAGACAGAGTGACAAACAGATAGGATAGATTAAATACTTTAACCTAACAACCGCATGTGACACTTGCTGTTTAAGGACGAGTCTGGACCGTGATCATGGTGCGTTTTTAACTACAGGTCACACTTTGGCATACAAGCATCAACACAGAGAGACAGAAGTAGGAGATGTGAGTGTATCTATGTTTATATGCGTACCTGAGACAGAAGGGGCGGACCTGGGTCCTGAGATATGGGTCTGTAGGATGATGTCCTACAGGTGAGAAAGGACAAGATAGAATGAGACCTGTCATTGGATGAGAAGAAAGGATAGGTGGGAGAAAAGTTTGAGGGAAGAGGAGGAGACTGGAATGGTAGGAGACTGGAGGAACAGGAAAGGAGAGAGGCCGTGGAGAGAACATGGAGGCTGATGTTAAGATTTCACTGTGTATTTACAGGTTGTTATGAATATTCTTAAGGAAAGGATGTGTACAGGGCTTTGTATGTTTAGGTGGGCAATTATATCTTATCAATTGGACCAGAGGTTATTGTGCTGTGTGTTCTTTCTTGTGGCGAATATGTGGTGGCTGGGACATTAAGCCGCCATGGAATTGAGATGTATATTTCTGGCATGGTGGCAACTTGGGGACTGGATGGGTAGAGAGATTGTTGCCAGGCTCAGAGAGTAGCCATCGGCAGTGTGTTATGGGATGGAGCAGAGCGGGTGAGAGGCTTTGCTGACTGAGATGAAGATGTCTACCAGATATTTTGGGGCACTGTGGTGTTGGATCTTGTTGGGGTAAAAGAAAGCCATTTATTATAATTTTATAACAATAGATGGCGCCCAACCTGAGACCCAAACCCATGCCCCTGAGAGTAAGAGTCTCATGCTCTACCAACTGCCCAGGCAAGTCTAAAACCTGTGTGTAGATTGCTATTTGATGACAGATAAGATAGATGATGGATTGACAGTATATAGATGATAGATCGCTGATAGCTGGTCAAATGTATATACATAAATGAATGGTTAAACAGATAGATGGTAGACAGTAGATAACTAGACAGACAGACATCTGTACCAATACAACCATATCCGGGCTAATATAAATGGCTTTCTTCCCTACAACTTGTACACACCAAGGAGCCAATTCTTAGCAAACCATGAAGGGAGATGAAGTGTTGAAAAAATGTGTAAAAAACAAATAACCTAAAACCAACAATCAGTGGCTTAGAGGAAATGGGGAATTTAAGCCCTCCCCTCCTGCCCTCTTGATGCTCGGTGGCAGGGCTGTGCCTACATCAGTGTCTGTGGACCCTGTGGGCCCCAAGACCGTGTTGACATCCGGGGTCTGTGCTGAGCAGATCGAGGGCTATGATAATGTCTGTAGCCGGGTCTGTGACAAAAGGATTTGTCATATCTGAGGCCTGCACTGCCACTGAGGCCCCTGGCACGCGCTGTCAGCAGAAACCGTGTGCAAGTTTACTATCCGTGCTCCTCTTGACTGTAAGTGGCAAGGCGTTACCTTGCAGTGGTTATTGATGACTGCAGACTCAGATTTGAGGAAAAGGGTCATACCGGTCTTCCGTGACCACAACTACCCTCACCCCACCCCTCCCCCCAAAAAGTAACAGCCTAGACCAGAAACCATCAAAGAGAACTCTTAAAAATTGTGGTAGGGATGCTGAGGGGTACCCCTCTACAACTGGCATGGGGGGCGGGGTTGTTGAGGGACTCCGTCTTCTTTAAGGGGCTGGCCACCGAGAGTTTGACCACGCTCTAGTGAGCACATGGGCCACACACATTAGACTTTTTCTTTCTTTTTATTTTTTTTCTGGGGTTGGGGCATCACAAGGGTGAGGGGGGCGAACCTTGAAGGACTGAGAAGTGAGTGCAATTGGGGTACATGATGTGAAATTCACAAATCAACAATAAAAATCATGTTAGAAAACAAATCATCTGGCGATTAGAAAGGGAGGGAGAGAGCGCAATTGTTGAGCTGGCTCTGGGGTTAAGAGCGCTCACTGCTCTTCCAGATCTGACGCCCTCCGCTGGCTTCCTCGGGTACTGCATGCATGTGATCCCAGACGTACGCAGAACTCACGAATCAGCGACTTCATTTCTTCTTTTAACTGGTTCTCGAAAAACCATAAGAAGCATTTGAAAGTCTACTTTTCTAAAATAAACAGGTGAAAACTTAAAAGTATGTATTTAGTTTCTCCTCCTTTTCTAATTCACTCGGGAAAACATTTGTTCCGTTCCTAAAACTTTCCATTTGTATTTCCAGACGCGGCACAACTCCTTTTCTCCTCCTAGTCTGTGACTAGCGGCTTACCATAGCACCAAGCCAGGCCCATGCGAAACCAGTCCCAGCCAGTCTTTAAGTGGGGCTAGCGGCGCTCAACCTGATGATGTAGTGCCTGTGAAGGTGTTTGAGTTCCTGGGCAGAGGGGTGCTGTGTCTCAGGTCAAGTGTGTCATTTCCAGTGTAACATTGACGGTGTATTTTCCAGGAGCTCATATAAAGGGGGTACCACTGCATATAGGCAATTACTGCACAGGCACAAAATGATCTGCACACCGAAGGTACCTCAGCTGGAACTTTCTGGAAAGCCTTGCTAGGACCATGATCGTGGTGAGTCCTCCCCCCCCCCCGGAGTTGGGAACCGAACCCAGGGCGTTGCACTCGCTAGGCAAGCGCTCTTCCACTGAGCTAAATCCCCAACCCCCGTGGTGAGTTTTTAACTACAGGTCTCTTTGGCATGGAAGCATCACCCAGGATTCCACGGACAGACAGGAGCAGGAGATATGAGCGTGTCTATGTTTACATTTGTACCTGAAACAGAAGGGGCGGGTCTGGGTCCTGAGCTATATGGGTCTGCCCAGGCAAGTCTGAAACCTGCGTGACAGAGAAGCAGGCCAGAAAGTAAGCGGGGAGTTCAGGCTTGCAAAGCCACAGGTGAGCCTCGTCCTTTCTGAGGGAAATCTTAGGTTTTGTCCTTAAGATTCTTGAGCTGATTGGATGAGGCCCACCCACACGCAAAGGCATTTTTGTCTTAGTTCAATTCAGCTGACTGTAAATATTAACCGGGGCTAAATGCCTTTGGGAGAAGACCTAGATTAGCATCTGAAGTGAACACACAGAAGTAACCACTGTGAGGCTCCTGGGGGCTGCTCCTGTGTTCACCATCTATTGGGTTAGAGACAAGAAGAAATTCATTTGATTACCTTATCATTGATAGGGCAGATACGCTAATAATTAGATCCCCAATGGACCTGGAAGACTCTCAGACCCAAGAATGCCAGAGGCCTGGCTTCTTCTTGTGAGGCCTTGATGTTATATAAACTAAGGCTTTAAAATTGCTGAGCCTGGGAAACCTTTTTTTTAAAATGCATTGTTCTTTCTTCCAAACTTATTTTTCTACTTCCTCCAACCCCCAGTCCAGGCTCCTTCCAGGCTGCAGGCCTGGCCATCAGAGTATTTCATCCTACTGTCCACCATGACAGGCTCAAAAACACCAAGTGGGCAACGTCGATCAGAGTCCTGAGACCCTAACTCAGAGTTCTCACAGGCACAGCTGAGAGGGACGGTCTCTTCTCTATGACATCCCAGCTAAAAGCAAGGCCCCTGGTCTTGTAAGTGACTGCTGGGTCAGGTGGGCCTGCCTGAGAGGCAGCTGAGACCGAGACGAGACGCTCTACCCTGGAGTCACGGTCTGAGGGACAGGGGACCATCATTCCTGAAGCTATTCAAACAGTATTTCTCTCCCTAGGTCTAAAGCAGTTTGAGTGACGTCCCTGTAACTGGCCAGCGATGTCTCTGACTACATCAGGTACCAGCTGTCTGTCTCACATTTTAAGATGTGCTCACAATGAGATTGTCCTAGAAGGGACTGAGCACAGACTATCCTCTGCCTTCCATGAGGGCTTTGTCCAGTCAGCATCAGATGTTCCCAGGGTACAGCCTTGAAGGTCATGGTGGACACCCCGGTTCTTGTCATTCTCCTGCAGAACAATGCAGATACATACTTGGGTGTAATTATATACAAAACACAAGAGGACACAAACCTACCCACAGAGGGTCTCTTCTCTCTGACAGGGGCTGCCTCCTACCAGAGACTCCACATGGGACCAACGATCACCACATATCACGTGAATCTGTGGGATCTGGACAAGAGAGAAAGAAGCCTAGGCAAGGAAGCAGGACCAGAAAGAGGAAACTTGTATTACATTCCTGCTCTGGGACAAGCATGATATGCCAAACGACTCCCGCACACGTCCCATCGGTCCTCACCGTGTCCTAGGAAGAGCTATAAAGCACTGTCTTAGGCAACTGCAGTCTTCATTTTCACCAACGAGAAAACAGTCGTCTAGAAATGAAGTCACTTTCGCAAAGCGACTTAACAGTGCCGGTGGTGGGCGTGGATCTTAGACAAGTTGTCTGATGCTCGAACCTCTGTGTCTCCTGTCTTTGGATATCATGCAGAAGACACAAAGAAGACACAAGCAAAGGAGGGCAGAGTGTGACAGGCTTGGTGGGAAACCCGGCTTGGCTTGGGGCTCAGCTCAGACACCAGCCTTCTGTAAAAGGAATGCAACACACAAACTTCCCCCCAAAACCATGCAGAACCAGAGAGACGATATAGATACTGGATAAGTTGTTTACTGAATGGATAAACAACTAATTAAATAAATAATAACAACAGATACGCTTGGCTATTTATAGTAAGGATAACAGGAGATAAACGGAATTAATCTCCCGGTTCGACTTCTCCCTGCAATAAACGCCCCCTCCAAATCCTGACCCGGTTCATGCTCTTTGTGCCGAAGCCTTCGTGATGGCTTGCTGGAAGATTGCCTGGGAAGATATGGAATATGCATTAATCCACATTCCTCCTCTGGCCCTCATATCAGAAGAAAGGATGTGAAAGCCTTCTAAAACCACTGGGGGAATATAATGGGGGATGTGGAAGGAAGTGCCAGCCAAAGATCAAGGTCAAGTGTCCTCTCCTGCCATTCTAGTGGTGACACCGAAGACCTTGCTCAAACAGAGGCTCTGTCTGCTGGCGCAGTTGGCGTAGTTCTGAGGAGCGTGTTTCAGAATGGAATTCATAAAGGTAGGACAGCCCAGGAGCTCACCGGCCGGTGCACACATTATGGCCAGGGAAGTCCTTACACATTTCTGAAGTCCACCCACTTTGTCCCGGGAAGGCTAAGCAACGTGACTTTTTATCAAAGAGATGTACCCTTACACACCCAACTTCCCTTCAGAAAATGTTGACTCTGTTTACGTTAGGTCAGACAGGTATCCCACAGTGTGAGGATTGGTTCAAAGGGCACGTGACAGCCCAAGCCAATCAGATGGAACCTGGTTGCAAGTCTTTACTTTCCAGTGGGATTTGAATCTGAGGAGTTAGATGGCTTGGCGTTTTCATGCCTAAACCAAACCGGAGAACCAAGTTCACAGAAGGAGAAGATCAAGGCATAGTCAAGAAGTGAGGACAGGGAACGGTAGTTGAGATCACTCGTTTTTCCCAGGCTCTCCCTGAGACTTTACATGCCTGTAAGAAGATAACCTCCTCTTCTCTTCTTAAACCATCTGAGCTTGAGGTTTTAGTCACAGGTAACTGGGTCCCAACAAACATAAGCCTTTTACATATCCCCTACTTGATGCTCCTTATAGAGAAAGGAAACAGCAGTACTCACTCACCTTTCAGATAGAAGAAAATCAAGGGGGTGGAAAGACGGCTCAGAAGTTCAGTGTTGTTCACCGTTCTTGCAGAGCAAGAGTTCAGTTCCCAGCACACACTAGGAGGCTCACCAGTGCCTGGAACTCCAGAGGATATGATGCCCTCTTCTGGTGTCCTCTTGGTACTGCACCCACACACATTTAAAAAAAAAAAGTCTTTCTAAAAAAAACCTGAGGGTTAGAGAATGTAGAACGATTTTAATATCATTAACTATTCAAAATCCATTTACAAATGGTTGTCAAGAATTGTTGAGAATAGTAATCTATGCTGTACCTGAAGATGAATGACTTCCTGTGTGGATTTCTTCAATGAGTGTGTGTGTGTGTGTGTGTGTGTCTGTCTGTCTGTCTGTCTGTCTGTCTTCAGGGTCAACAGAGATGTAGGAGCTTGGATTCTAGAAACACATTATTTGCCTCAACCCCCTCCCCAGCCTTATACTAGTTATGTGTAACGTGACCATTTAACCTTTTAACCTTTTACCCTGGACACATTAGTCTATGCCTCAGTTTCCTCATCTGAAACCAGAATGAAGACAACTCTGCAGTTGTCTTGTGGGACTGTTGAAACAGCTGAGCTAGCATATGAGGTCCTCAGAGAGTGTCTACCATAGGGGATTGCTTTGGTTGCCATTATCATATACGTCAGCCAAATGTGCCCCAAATCATGCAAATGTAGTTACATTGATACTCCATCCTTTTATGGTCCCTTAAAAGATATGATGAGGCCGGGGCTGGAGAGACGGCTCTCATCATAAGAACATTTGCTACTCTTTCAGGGGAACTGAGCAGGGTTCCTGGCTCATAACCACCCTGTCTTCCGAGCCAGCAGAGGGTGTAAGCCTCCACTCTCCTGAGGGTGCCTCAGCCAAATTCCCTCACTTACGGTGCTGGACCTACTCACAGAGATCGTCAACATAGGCTTTATGTCAAGGCCAGGGCTAGCACTCTCTCTCTCTCTCTCTCTCTCTCTCTCTCTCTCTCTCTCTCTCTCTCTCTCTCTTATAACTCAAAACTGACTTTACATCATCAAAAAAAGCTAATATGGCTATACTTTTCTTGACATATTGGCTCATCTCCCTAATACTAACACTAATATATTTGATATTGTCACCATGGCATTCATACATTACTCTGTCCATTCAGAAACCAGCAAAAAAGTCTTTAGAATGTGAGTTTTGTGACTTACCCAAGCTTTCAGCTTGAGATCTGCTGTAGAAAACCTGAATGTTTTGTTCCCAAACTGATTGTGGGGGGCGGGGGCAGTCCTCTGTGACCCTCCCAAATCATATATGACCCTTGGTGAGATGGCTCCGTCCTAAAGGCTCTTGCCACCACTAACATCCTGAGCCTGATCCTCAGACTCCGCATGAAAGGTGAAGAGAACTACGCTCACCCCTCTCTCTCATACACACACACACACACACACACACACACACACACACACACACACACACTATGTATATATATATATACATATATACATCATATATATACACATACATATACATTTACCTTGCATATACATACACATTACATATATACATTACATATATATTATATACATTACACATACATATAAATTACATGCATACACACATACACATATCATATGCATCATGTACATACATATACATATATAACATTGCATTATATATACATTATATATACATCACACACATTACATATACATTATATATGTTACACATACATATACATTACGTATACATTACATGCACACACATACACATATACATATGCATCATGTACATATACATATATATCATTACATTGTATATATACATTACATATATACATTACATATACATTATATATTCATTACACATACATATGCATTACATATACATTACATATGCATATGCATACATAGACATGTATATCATATACATACACATACATCATATGCATATGTATACACATAATCAGCTGGTGGTAGCTGAGGAGTGTGAGCTGCAATGACTACAGAGCCTATGTCACATTCCGTCTGAGCTCAGAGCTCTCTTCTGCAGGAACCATTATCAGTAGTTTGTGCTCTGGAGGCCTCTTCTGTATGAAAAAGCTGATAGACTTCATTTTTGCCTCTTTAAGGTTGAAAATTCTCTCAACAGATATTTATTGATAAATTAGTGTTTTTCTCAGGTAAGTTGTTAGCATTCTTTCTGGGCTCTGCCCAGAAGTTACCTGGCAATAGCCAGGAAGGCCTGGCTTACTATAAAAGGGGCTGCTTGCCCCTCCTCGCTCTCTCATTCTCTGACTCTCTCTGACTCCTTCTCTCCCTGATCCCTTTCTCCTCTCTCCCCATTCACCTCCCCCCTTTATGTGTTCCTAACTGGCCTCTCTGCTTCCCTCTCTCTCTGTTTCTCTGTCTCTCTGTCTCTCTGTCTCTCTGTCTCTGTCTGTTTCTGTCTGTCTCTGCCCCTCTGTCTCTGTCTCTGTCTCTGTCTGTCTCTCTTTTTATGGCTGGTACCTCAGGGGGAAGGGATACCCCAGTGTGAGCCCTCAGAGGCACCTCTCCCACCTCACTATACCTGGATCTACAAAGCATATCCTTGGCTCACTTTCTTTTTGTATAGAACACAACATAAGTACCCTCATCAAGTGTAGTAAATGGGGGAGGGGGAGAGAACAGGGAAGGAGGAGGGGAAGCCACTGGACAATCAGAGCTTGAAGCAGATGGCCCCTGAGAGTGTACTTGGTAACTCAAGGCCATCACAGAGAAAATGGAGACAAGCCTATCCCCTAATTTTTATGTATTCCCAATCCCTCCAGGGGAAGGCTACTCTGTGTGACTAACGGCTGCATGCATTCAGTCAGGGAGCAGGTGGCAGTCTACACAGACTAGTTAATAGCCATTAACAGCACTTAAAACCCCACTAAGCTGAAGACATCCCAGCTATACACAGGAGAACCAGGATCAGAGGAGCCCTCCTGGGAATGGTGGCTGAGTGACTGTCAGCACCGTCCCTCATCATCACCACCACCAATGGTGAGACTTCCTGCTTTACAACAAAAGCAAAACGGTGTCCTATCCAATCCAGTGAGCGATCACTGTGCCTGCCCTGCAGTAGATGAAAACGTTCCAGAGGCCTGAATCTGTCCAGGAGCCGGTGGTGCGGAATCCAGAGCAGTGTGTAACTGACCACAGCATCTATGAGGAGAGCCAAGTGAGCAATGGGCTTAGGCCTGGGGAACAGGTATGAATAACAAGACAGTGTGAATAATGGGACAGTGTGAATAACAGGACAGTGTGAATAACGGAGCAGTGTGAATAACAGTTGTGAATAACAGGACAGTGTGAATAATGGGACAGTATGAATAATGGGACAGTGTGAATAATGAGACAGTGTGAATAATGAGACAGTGTGAATAATGGGACAGTGTGAATAACAGGTGTGAATAACAGGACAGTGTGAATAACAGGACAGTATGAATAATGGGACAGTATGAATAATGGGACAGTATGAATAATGGGACAGTATGAATAATGGGACAGTGTGAATAACAGGTGTGAATAACAGGACAGTGTGAATAACGGAGCAGTGTGAATAACAGTTGTGAATAACAGGACAGTGTGAATAATGGGGCAGTATGAATAATGGGACAGTGTGAATAACAGGTGTGAATAACGGGGCAGTGTGAATAACAGGACAGTGTGAATAATGGGACAGTGTGAATAACAGGACAGTGTGAATAATGGGGCAGTGTGAATAACAGGACAGTGTGAATAATGGGACAGTGTGAATAACAGGACAGTGTGAATAATGGGGCAGTGTGAATAACAGGACAGTGTGAATAATGGGACAGTGTGAATAACAGGTGTGAATAACGGGACAGTGTGAATAACAAGAAAGTATGAATAACAGGAAAGTGTGAATAATGGGACAGTGTGAATAACGGGACAGTGTGAATAACAGGACAGTGTGAATAATGGGACAGTGTGAATAATGGGACAGTGTGAATAACGGGACAGTGTGAACCTCTAATTCACTTCTGATTAACACATAATATAATGGGCTTCCTTACAGCACCTGACTGTGTGTGTCAGGACACTTCCTTTTAACTCATTCCCCTCTCTGCTGACCTACCGTGTTCCTGCCTCCCTCTTGGCTGGCTCCTCCCTTCCCCCACCCAGTACTCTCCCTTTCTCCTTCCATGACTTACCTGTCCCATTACTCTCTCTTCCTCAGAATCTAGGATCCATCCTCTCCTCTCACGGGTGATCCCTTTCCTAGTTTCTTGACCTAAACACACACATACACACAAACGCGCATGCACTTTTAAATCTAAGTTTCACGTGTACGGACAGGAACGTTGGTTGGTTGGTTTAGTTTCCTCCTTCCTGGGTATGTCAAGCTGATAACTAGGATAATCTATCCCAAGGAATGTCTGTAACCACAGAGCTCTGTAATGTAGCTCACCAACTGGTACCAGAGCCTGACCAATGCAGAGCGGATGCTCACAGCCAACCATTGGACTGAGCATGGGGACCTCAATGGAGGAGTTAGGGGAAGGGTTGAAGGAGCTGAAGGGATTTGCACCCCATAGGAAGAACAACAACACAAACCAGATCCCTTAGGGACTAAACCACCAGCCAACGAATACACATGGACAGACCCCTGGCTCCAGCTGCATGTGTAGCAGAGGATGGCCTTGCTGGGCATCAATGGGAGGGGAGGCTCCACGACCCAGCATAGGGGAATGCCAGGGCGGGGAGGTGGGAGTGGGTAGGTGGATGGGGGAGCAACCTCATAGAAGCAGGGGGAGAGGGAGGAGTTAGGGGGGTTGTGAAGAGAGAACCAGGAAGGGGGATAAACATTTGAAATATAAATAAATAACCAATAAAGAGAAAAAAAAAGAAAAACAAACTTGTATTTTAAAAAACTGACCTCCAGCATGCAACCTCTTGGTTATCAGTAACAGCTCTCCCTGCATGTCGTCTTGTTTTCTGTCATTGTTCCCACATCCTTAAATTGTTCTAAGTGAGTAGAGAGCCCCTATCTTACAGGGCATTACATGGCCGCCTGCTTTGCCTCGCTCCTACCCTTCCAGCAGAGTTCCGCACCACTATAAGAAGAATGCACGGGGACGTTTAAGGGATTTTTTCCCCCTTTGTTTTGTTGCTTTTGGTTTTTAGAAGCAAAAGAGCCATGGGTCAAAAATAGATCTATTTCTGGGGAACGTAAACCGAATAGGTCTTTACTAGCAGTGGGCACATTTAATCAGCCTCTTTAGAATTAATTTCCTTTGGCGTGAAGAGAAGAACAGAACCAAGCAGATGTCCCGGCCACTCCACAGCTGTCTAATTTACAATGTGACGCCAAGTTTATGAAATCAGCCACGAACTCTGTGACACCCGAAGGGTTCAGGAGGAAATACACAAGTTTGATTCAATCCAGGGTCTGTGCTGTACTCGCTTCAGAATGGGAAGTTGCTGGGAGGTCCCTAAGGATGGAGAGGAAGCCTGGGGAAGGGCCAGAGAGGCAAAGCTGTGTTCCCTCCCTTTGCAGGACCAGGAAAGAGCAGGTGGGCATTCATCATTGATATCTTCTGTCAAGACCGACTCCCACCTCTATCCCTGCTCCACTCCCAATATGGGCAGTCTGTGAGCTGTGCTCAGCTCTGTGGAGAACACCTGCACTGGGGGTCACAGACGAGGTAATCCCACTCCTTCCGCATCCTTCTCTTCTTGTGTTGACAATTAAAAATATGGTCTCTGGGGGCTGAAAACCAGGCTGCTTAGGAGCTTAGCAAGCTCGAGAGAATGGCATAACTTGTCACCAAGCTAAGAAGCCCATCCCAGACAGCACTGAGCAATTTGTAGTAAAGGCTTTGTACAAAGAGAGTCCCAGCATCTGCTGCTTCCTGAGGCAGAGGAGCAAGGCCATTGTATTGGGGGAGAAATCTCTTTAAACTTTTCATTAAAAACAAACAAACAAACAAAACCATCAGCCTGAGGCTTGCCAACTACCATTGTGGTTAAAAAATAAAAATAAAAAGGACCTAGGTATCTCTAAGTATCACAGCATATTTTGAATAAAGGAAAAATAAATGGACAATGATTAAGAGAGAAGAAGGAAGGAGGAGACAGGAAATGAAGCACTGGACAGGGTGGTGGAGATGCTAGCATCTTATATTAGAGCGACAGACTTAACTACAGAAACTTCCTAGCCCCGTGTAAGGAAGAACTCAGACAAAAGCGCGCTCCAACATGGCGGAGGGAGAGCGAACATTCTTCAACAGAGAGCTGTTCCCTGAAATGTGTGCGTCCTCAGGAAGGGGCCCATGTTTCACAGTTAAATGAGCAAAAGCTTTAAAGATATCGCTTTCAGAATCACAAATGTCAACAAACAGATGGTGAAATATCAATAAAAAGATGGTGAACTTTATTAATAATAAAAATGCATATGAACGCCATATATCCATTCTGCCCATCCACTTGGCAAAAAGTTAGCAATATTAATGATTTTCAATATTGAAGGCTCAGTGGAGAAACACTTTAGAGTCTTCTGTGAGTGGGGAGGGACTACCCTCCCCACTATGATATCATGTACACCGCCATAACTTTAAATGTGCCTATACTTCAGCATTCGCATCGCTACCAACTTAACTAAAACACACCTGTACTCAGGGCATGCAAGTGTGCCTTCGGCAGCACCATAATAATGAAAACTAGAAAAAAAAAATTAAGGGTTCATGAAATAGGGGGCGGGTACGTGTTAGTTAGTTGACAGAAATGTATGAAGAATTGTACAATATTTGTGAAGAAGTCAGTTTTTATATGATGATGTGGCGAAGTATCCAAGTGAGAGGGCAAGTCAGTTGGTAGAGAGCAGAGCAGGTAAGAGGATAAACTGTAGGAGAGGCGGAAACTGCAGATGGTAACATTATTTTCCCCCAGTCCAAATGTATCTATTGTGTCAGCTGCCTGTGGTAAAACGCAAGCCGAAAGGGTTTCTTTCAGCTTACAGGTTACAGGCCATCGTGGGAAGTTATCACAGGAACTCAGGTAGGAACCTGGCTTGCTCCCCATGGCTTCCCTCAGCCTGCTTCCTTATAGCACCCAAGACCACCTACCCAGGGATGGCACCGCCCACAGTGAGCTGGGTCCTCCCACATTGATCAGCAACCAGAAAAATGCCCTACGGGCCTGCCTATAGGCCAGTCTGACAGAGTCAGCGCCTCAGTGGAGAGTTCCTCTTCCCAAATATGTCTAGGTTTGTGTTCACAAAAAACTGAGACACCTGTGATAACTTTTACAAAGTAAGCAGAGAAATTAACAGTGATCAATCGTTTAACAACTATAAGGATTACTATAATAAGAATTATGTAAATGGCATTTTTTCAAACTATCTTATTGGACTGTACTCATTCTTCCCATAGGGTGAATCGATACAATGTCCTAGCATGACTGAAGGTGAAGAGTGAATTGATACAACGTCTATAGCATGACTGAAGGTGAAGAGTGAATCGATACAATGTCTATAGCATGAGAGTGAAGATGAAGGGTGAACCAATTCAATGTCTATACCATGAGGAGCATGAAGATGAAGGGCAGGGTATAGTGGGATAGCCTTAGGTTACTACTGACCCTAGTGGGACCAGCCTTAGGTTACTACCGACCTCTTCATCTAACCCCAGAAATCTCTTCTGAATAGCATGGTAAAATACCACACTGTCCATCTGCCTCTTTGCATAGGTCATTTAATCCCTTTTCCCCCGTGCATCCACACTGTATGTGACACCCATCTGTCAGCCACCATGTTTCCCCTGATGTCACGGTATCTCAGTATTCATGCTGAAGAAGCCTTTTATAAACTCACAGCTTGATTAATGATCTATTTGTTTCTGGACATCTTCCTATGATGTCTTAAACTGTAGACAACTGTAGGTAACTGGAAGCACCAATAGGAGACTATTAGTATTAGTCAGGTTTCTCTAAAGAAATGAGAGAGAGAGAGAGAGAGAGAGAGAGAGAGAGAGAGAGAGAGAGAGATCATTTGAATGATTTACAGGCTACAGTCTAGCTAACCCAACAATGGCTGGCTGTGAACAGCCGTCACAATCATGCACTCCCCAGGTCCTTAGCCCCTTGCTTCTCAGCACCTTACCTGCAAATCAGAACGAGCAGTATCCCAGAAGCATTACTAATTACTGTTATCATTGGTTTTCAAGTATTTTCCCTTCTCTCAGGACTAATTATGATAAACAAGCTAATTATAAAAATATTTGCATACAAATTATATTTGGGTTATTATATCAATATCCTGTATGGACATATAGACAGCACATGGGATAATCAATCATATCACAAACACGAGAACAAACATTGTAAACACTGAGCTCATAAAAGCAACAGCTTTTAAGACTGCAGAGAGAGCCCAGAAGGGAATGATACCAAAAGATTAGTCGGCCAATGGAAAGACAGACTGAATCGCATGAGTCAAGTCAGGTTCAGGCTCAAGGGTCGCAAGATCCCGCCTAAGTTCTGAGGTGAGTTCTGAGGGAGAGATCTAAGCATGTTATACAGACACAGCAGCCTACAGCAGACACACAACCATCCAAAGGACAGCAGGGGTTTTCTAGAATGAGAAAAATGGGGGAATCATGAACTCATTCATTATCTTACTAATTAGCAGATAGAGAGTTAACTCTCTAAACCTGATACCTACTGTCTCTGGGAAGAGAGATTGGGTCGGAGGCAGGTGATTGGGGGGGAGGGGGAGACAAATATTTTATATTGAACTCTTTTATATGATTTAAATTTTATGTGCAATGTGATAATCACTTAATCCCAGCAAAAAAGTTAATCCTATAGAACTTCTGTCTGTCCACCAGAAAGTCTTGTCTACTTTTTTGTCAGCTTCTGTTCGTAGGCTCTGCTCTGGGTTCCCTCAGCCCCACCCGCATCTCTACCCATCACTGCCTCCCAGGACTCCCAGGACAACAGAATGCAGCACTTTGAGGGGGTTTGTGAATTCTCACCCAAGTAGCCCAGTTTTGTAGAGCATCATTAAACGACGACCTCGCCTCCTCCAGCTGCGAGGTTAATGAAGTCTGTGCTCTAACCATGGCCGTTGGTCACAGCTTGCAACAGAGCTGTCTGGACAACTGTCTGGCTCGCATCAGGCTAGTGTCTGTGGACTGTAGTCACATACAGTCTGGCAACCTGGCCACTCACTAATGTGATTTCACAGTAGTGCTGAGCGTAATCAGTACTTCAAGAAACCCACCTCTGATGCTCCGTGAGAATATTGTGGGCTTTGTGTGCTGACAAAGACCCGGGTCACAGACAGTCACAGCGGAGGGTCATAGGTGCTGACAATGTCAGTGGGGTTTGTTACCTGTGTGCTTGTTGCTTTTGTCATCCTAGGGACAGAGCCTGGGGATGTGTACATGCAAGGCAAGCTCACTACCACTTAATCTATATCCTGGATCCTTCTTATTTTTGTTTTGAGACAGGGTCTCTTTTGGTTGTCCAGACTGTCTTTGAATTTGTTATTACCTCCAGGCAGGCCTCAAATTTTCTATAGTCCTGCCTTAGCCTCCAGAGTAGTTAGAATTACCACTACATTTAGAAGAAGAAGAAGAAGAAGAAGAAGAAGAAGAAGAAGAAGAAGAAGAAGAAGGGAGGAGGAGGAGGAGGAGGAGGGAGGAGGAGGAGGAGGAGGAGGAGGAGGAGGAGGAGGAGGAGGAGGAGGAGGAGGAGGAGGAGGAGGAGGGGAGGAGGAGGGGGGGAGGAGGGGGGGGGAGGAGGGGAGGGAGGGGAGGGGAGGGGAGGGGAGGGGAGGGGGGAGGGAGGGGAGGAGGACGATAGGGTCATACTGTGTAGCCCTGCTTGGCCTTGAACTCACTCTGCAAACTAGGCTGGCCCCAAACCCCCATGGATCGACCTGTCTCTGCCTCCCTACTGGGATTAAAGGAGTTTGCCATGCCCTGGAAACCTACAATCTTAATCAAAGGAAATAACTATACTTCAGTGAGAGATTAGCGAAAATAAGCTCTTCTATGTAAGAGTGTGAGCACCTGGAACTCCACACAGCCCCGGGTGAGAATTCTGACACACTTTAAATGTGTTTACAATTCTGAATCCCACTTGTGGTAAGCTGTTTGGACCTCAGCCAAGCTTAAGACCCTGACAGGCCATGACACCATGGTAGCTGCTGCAGGGCAGAGACAAGGATTCCACAATGTCTCAGAGTCTTCGTGAAATTACAGAGAGAGAGAGAGAGAGAGAGAGAGAGAGAGAGAGAGAGAGAGAGAGAGAGAGAGAGAGAATATTTTAGAAAGGGACTGCCTGAGTTATGTAGTGTGTTGTGTGTGTTGTGTATGTGTGTGTGTGTTGTGTTGTGATTTGTGTGTGTGTGTGTGTGTTTCTCATAGGTTTCATTTATTTTTACTTTTTCTTTTTCTATATTTAATTATGTGGGCTGGGAAGTGTGAATACACTTGTGAGGTCAAAGGACGAATTGCAGGAGCCAGCTCTCTCCTTCCTCTGCGTGGGTCCCATGGGTTGAACTTAGGTTGTCAGGCAGGGCAACCTTTTGTCACCAAGCTATCCTGCCAGACTTTATAGGTTTGAGGAATAAGGATTGTCCGAGTTCACTTTAGCTCTCCCAGACTTCTGACAGATGATTAGGGAAATCATAAATTAGAGAGAATTGATGATGTTTCCTCCTTGAGCTGAACAGCCACTTTGTGCTCTGTGTGTGAATGTGACAGTTAGCAACAGCCTGCACACATTGTAAAGTGTGTCTGTTTTGAAAGTTATTCCCATAAAGAAGTGGGATCTAGGTTCCTACCTCCTGCTTTGAAGTAGGCTGCTGACTGCTTTGAGCAAGAACCACGCGCCATGATTCCAAATACTAAGGAATGAGAGAGTGTGGCGGTCTTCTGCCTGTTTCTCAAAACCCTGGCCCTCAGACTCCTGGGCCACCATTCAAACATTTCTGACTATCCTAAGACTGCCACACTCCGAGGAAGCCCAAAACAGATGAGGTTGTCATTAGAGCATCTCAGGCAACCATCCCAACAGCCACGACTTTACATAGATGAGACAAACACCATAGATGGGTGTTTGTCATGGTTAAGCATCCAAGCTGAATCCCTAGTTATCTTGGACAGAGATGATCCTTCCTTGCTATGATAGCCCGGCTTTCTGACCCCGAGAAAACACCAGCGTTTAAGGTAGGTGGGCGTGGTGTGCCGTGAATTTCTGTAGGAGTCTGTTGCCAAAACAAAGAAATCAAAAATAAGTCTAGTGTGGAGTCTGTAGGAAGCTGGGCAGAGACAGCAGCATCCAAGGTGCAGGCAGACATAGCAACCAGAAGTCTGGGTCGTTGAGCAGGACATCCTCATCCAGGACCCTTTACGTCATCAAAACGTTCCACCTCGATGCACTGAGCACAGCTCAGGGGACACAAACCCAAGGGTCCTCGAGAGCTTTCTAAGTAATGTGTGTGAAGTCAGTGAAGTGTAAGGAAACTGAGTAAATGCTGACCTATGAGCAAGAGAGCCAAGGAAGAGCCACGGTACCCAAGATGGCTGCTGTCTGCTGAAGTGGAACCTGGAGGGTTCTTGGGAGAGTCGGTTGTGTCGGGTGGCGCTTTGCTGGGGCAAACACCTGAAAGAGTGTTTTGCTGAAGCAGACACAGGGGAAAGGATGTTTCAAGCACGTGAAAGGACACATGATAAAGGAT
Source organism: Rattus rattus (assembly GCF_011064425.1). NCBI lineage: Eukaryota > Metazoa > Chordata > Mammalia > Rodentia > Muridae > Rattus > Rattus rattus. Next base: position 79,369,592 of record NC_046167.1, read on the forward strand.
TCTTTGGTAACGACACGCATGCATTGATCCACCTTACCTCGAATAGTTGAGCTGCATTTGTCTGGACTCCATAGAGAGAAACGCACCAAAACACTTCTGGTGGCGTGCTGCGGCTTCTTGCTGCTTCCTCAGACTCAGGCTGATTGGCAGAGAGTGGTGTCAGCTGAGGCAGATGCACGTGGAGTTTTGCTAAGACAGACTCAAGGGCTGAAGCAAGCAAGACACGAGGTGAGGCAAGACCCACGGAGGACACGTGGTGACATTTGGAGGGAGTGTAAATAGGACTGAGTGGATTGTGGGAGGGGCTTGGCTTGCTTGTATAGCTAAACGCTTCTCGGTCTCAAATCTTCACTGATCTCCACTTCATCGAGAGAGGCACAGCCGAGAACTGCTCCTGGTGTGCCCATCATGAGGCCTGGCTGTCCCTGCTATCCTGATTGTACCGAACTGGACTACTGGTGTATCCATGAAGTGTTTTCTAGTGGATCGAGCTGCCACTGTGGACTTGCAAACTGCACTACTCATTTCCTGACAGCACAGATGGGATTTCCATCCAAGAACCATTTCTAAACAGGTCCACTTCCCCCATATTCTTTCTTTTCCACTACCTCTGGTGGGCAGTAGGCTAGAAGTGAGGTAAAAGCATCATTAAAAATAGGGTTTGAAAGGATTAAAGTCACAGTCTGCTGACACCCACTTTTCCCTTTCCACGCACACCCGGTACCAGAGATTGGTTGCCTGGAAACCTTTTCTGTCTCCTTCAAAACTAAGTGGGGCCATTAACTAGATGTGCCAATGGAAGAGCAGCAAACACAGCGTATGTTACTTCTAAGCCGTGTCAATTAAACGCTGACCTTCACCCCTACTTCCACACCCATCAGTTGTATACGAAAGTCCAAAGTTCACGAGGCACAGTGAGCCCCGGCTCTGAATGACTCTGTGGAGGAAGGCCGTCACTCACCATAGATCCCTGACATCGGTCTGTCGCACAGGTAGACGATGTGTTTCTATGTATTAGATACTGAACGTCGGAGCTGATCACAGTAACAAGCACTTCCCCTAATTACTGAGTCAAAGACAAGTAGCTACTCACTTGACCTCGGTGTCATTCGAGTGGTAAACATGAGTAAGTTCTATGGGAATCTCAGGCTGGGGCCATGGCTCGGTAGCCAAGAGCACTTGTTACGAGTTGGTCCCCACACCTACATGGCGGCTCACAACCATCTGCAACTCCAATTCTGGGGGACCAATGCCCTCTTCTGGCCTCCAGGGGGCATTACACATACATGTAGGCAAACACGCTTCCATACACATAAAGATAAATTAATAAAATCTTTAAAGACTATGGGAATCTAAGAGCATCGGTCCCAGCCTGCTGTCACCTGAGGTTTTCTTCTCATTTTTAATGAGCAAATTAGTGAGGGGTTGGGGATTTAGCTCAGTGGTAGAGCACTTGCCTAGCAAGCGCAAGGCCCTGGGTTCGGTCCCCCAGCTCCGAAAAAAAAAAAAAAAAAAAGTCCCTGTGAAAACAAATGAAGCCCCTTCAAGCCCATGGCGCTGTTACACCGCACACAATCCACATCAAGATTGGCAGGCTCTATCTGTTGTGGTATAATTAAAATGCACACAACCGGTTCTGGCAAGTTCCCACTCTGCACACTCAGATTCGGGTGCTCCTGCTGTTCCTCTGTCAGCCGCTTTCCCACACTGTCCCCTTGACGGGTTGTTACCATGCCTGATACACACATCACATTCCATGGGCCATGTTAGCGTGGCCACAAACCACGCTAGCCCCAAGCGTTCTATAGCCTAGCACGGCTTCCTGTCACAGACTCTGCTCACACTCCCAACAACCCAGTTAAGTCATGACTCAACAAACTGGAACCCAACAACCTGATTGGTGTATTAAATGCTCAATGTACAATACACCCACACAACTAACTTACAACCAATTGATAAGGATATAAACCGCCCACCTTGATAAGATATAGTTTGTCCATCTAGACACACAAAGCCCTGTACACATCCATCCCTTAAGAACGGTCATAAGGACCTGTAAATGTGCAGAGAGGAATCTTAACATCCGCTGCCCTGTTCTCTCAGTTACTTCTCCTCCTCTCGCTCCGGTCTTCTCCTCTCTAAAACCTTTCTCCTGCCCATCCTTCCTTCTTGTCCAATGGCAGGCCTCATTCTATCCTGTACCTGCCTTCACCTGCATAGTGACATCAACCTACATCTATCCTCTGTCTAAACTCTCTCTCTAATGTTAGGGGACAAGAATCTGAATCTTTGAGTTTCCTTGCCCCACACTCAATCCATCTGCTGAGGCCTAATGACCAGCTGAATAGAACTGAGAGGTAAGGAGTCAGGAGGTAATTTGGTCATGGTCTTTACCCTCTTGGTGTCAGTGCATTTAGAAAAGAGGCTGGAGAGATCCTGGGACAATAGGAAGAGGGCTATGAAGCAGGGAGCCCTCACTAGACAACAATTTTGTTGGTACCTTGGTCTTGGTCCCCCCCCCACACACCCACATATCTTGAGAAGTAGATTTGAACCTTTATGCATCACCCAGTCTGAAGTACCTACTTATGAAAAAGCCAGAGTTGGGACCAATCTGGGGCCAGTGGGGAAATTCCCACCACAAACCTCTGAGCACAAGGACCCCTCCCTTCCAGGAAGAAAAATGCTGATTTAGTTCCTGGAACAGATACAAGACAAACTGTTACACAAAGCTACCTGTGACTTCCAACCGACATCCCCACGCCTTTGGAAAGGTCCTGAATGGTACACTGAGTCCAATCTGAAAGTTGTTTCTCTCCACCAAATGTGCATAGTACCCTGCCTAGTTACCATTGTGCAAATTCTGCCCCAATTGTTTGAACTCTGCCCCAATTGTTTGCAAGGTATATAACTCTCTGTCAGAGTCTGCTCAGGGTCATCTCCCCTTGAAGAGGGAGGACCCCGACATGTTGGAATTAAACTCTTCTTGCTTTTGCATCAATCACTGCCTCCATGAGTCTCATTCAAGAGGTCCTGGAAGAGGTTCAACTCGGACCTCACACTTATGCATCACAAAAAGCTAAGCTTCAGAGCCAATGTCTATTTGAAAAGCCAATTGTGCCATTCCACCCCAAACTACCACGCAATGAGTGCCCTCCACTCTGCACCCATGAATCTCCCACATCCTGCGTTGCTCACAACCCATGTACCCTGTGCAACCGAGTGGCTTCTCCCACTGCAGCTCAAGAGCAGCCCTACCAATATCTAAACAGCTGGTGTGGCTGTGTGAGGATAATAAAGGGTTTTTATGAACATTGGAATTTGAATTTCAAATATTCTATGAATGTTATATTTCTTTTCCTTGTTTTCAATGGTTTAAGCACAGAAAGGCCATTCCTCTTGCAATTCCATTTCCGTGTGTGAGTGTCTGCTTGCATGTATATGATCCGCCCTTGGCAGGCTTCATGCCCTCCGAGGCCAGGGGCCAGCATCAGATCCTTTGGAGCTAGAGTTACAGATGACTGGGAACCAAATCCGGGTCCTCTACAAGAGTCAGTGCTCTCAATCACTGAGCCATCCCTCCAGACTCTGGTTTAAGTTTTTAATTTGTAACCCAAACAAAATCATTTGGCTTGTCAGACTCGGCCCATGTGCTAGACTATGGATCAATGCATGGCCACATGACCTAACTCTAATTGTGACCAATGAGAGCTTTAGGAATGGCTCTCTAGATAATTCTTTAAAAGCAGCTCTGTGCGGAAATTCTTCTGATGTTGTCCTTCTGAAATGCCACCTTGGGCCATGCAGGGCAAGCTTCGTCACCTAGGGCCAAGGAAAAGCAAAGATGTTTGGTCCTTGTTTTCTTCTATGAAGTCACTTGACCCCAGATTTCTTGCTGGTGGTGGCAGTGAAATTTCTCCATCCTAAACATTACATGCAGCTCAGGACCTTTCAGGACAGAGTAAACGGCACTGTGGTGATGGTCTGCCTGGATATAGGTGGCAAAGGAGTGCCTGGCATAGAGGAACTTTAAAACAAGTAGACATTCACCTGCTTTTTATTACCACTACAGCAGCCATTTTAAACCACCACAGTGATACAATGTCTGCCCGTGGCTGAGCCAACCACTGCCATCATCATACCGGGGAGTCCACCAGAGCTAACTTCATAAATATTCTGGTGGAATGTCAAATAGTCCATGATCCCCACAGAAATCCCAAACACCACATCGAGTAGTGACTGACTTGTATACTGGCTTGAGAGAATGAAGAATATCCCTAGCTTTAAGCCACTTGGCACTTCCTAACTGCCATGGACCCTTGATGACCCCACCCGTAGGTAGTAGCCACACCACCATGGTGACTCATGCAGCTTTCCATAACTTTGCAGGCCTGACCAGGCCTGTCAGTTCAGACCCCAGGAAGGACTCGCTCATCGTCAGATAAGAAGAAAAGAAACCAAGTACAAGAACCAGCTTCAGTGACCATATCTCAAAATAAGATAATCCCAACCTGGAAAAGAGTACCCAGGGGTCCTGTGTCCTGCAGTAGTGCATGGGCTGCTGGGAGGAAGTGCTTAGCACCACTTCTGCTCTGGGACCCCAAACCAGGCAGTCAGGAAGTGACATAGCATGACCCAGAGCCACTTTATAAAAACCGCATGTTTAAGTATCATGTAGTTTGAATGCCAAGCACGGGTTCCTAACAATACATTGTGGCCATTACAATAAATAACTCACCACTCCAAGCACAGGTTCCTAACAATGTATCCGGGGATACATTGTGGCGATTGCTATAAGTAACTCACCCTCGTGCAAACAACTATATACAAAAGAAGATGACCATGCTGGCAGTGAGTGGGATAGACTGGGTGACCACTACTGTATGCACAGCTTCCTTCTCTTGAGTTACAGTTCATTTTTTCAATTAAATTGACATTGTAAATTACATGGTGCACTATTGTACATATATGGAAACCTACAAACATATGAATAAACATGTGAGACTAGACATGAAAACACACATGTTCATGAGCAGGAAGACACTTGCATGCATTACAAACACAGCACCAACACACCCTTTCTTATGTCTCTCGGCATCTACATAAATTTTGTGGATGCTGTCATTCTTAGAAGAGATATTAATAGAGGCTCAAAAGTCAGACCACACTCGGTTGAAACCTGGCTCTGGCTCTCTTGGGCTATGTGTACTTTGACAAGCTGTTGACTCCTTGAACCTTGAACCTTGACCCTTGACCCTTGACTGCCCAGTTAAAGGTGTTGGCAGCAGAAGCGCCTCTCTGACAGGACGCCATAGAGCGTGAGGGAGATGATGCTCGGCTCCTATCACTGCAGAGCTCAAGTGGTTCGGTTTTTCACCTCTCACCCACTTCTTCCTCCCCCCTCGCCTTTCCATTCTGTTCTCATTCACCACTAGGTAACCACACACAAAGGTCTGGAACAAGATCCCAGACGTTCATCCGTGCTTTATCAGGATCATAACGTCAAGTGCGCCAAAGAGCTGTGTGTGGCATGACCCATCCTACCGGGAGCAGTGAGAGTGTGTTAGCCCACAGGTGGGAACCCGCCTTTCCCTCCCCATCCTCCTCCCCACAGGCTGACCCACCTCCTCCCCCATCCTCCCCTCAGGGAACCCGCCTCCTTCCTGCAAAGTGTAAGGGACAGTGCACAGAGCTGTGGACACCAAAGACAAGAGCACGGAAGACACAGTTTAGGACTGAAATGATGAGCTTGATGTGGTGATGTGGTGACGTAAGAGTCTGCTCCATGTCCAGAGTCTGTCTTCAAAACCCCAGCTCAGGCCTGAGCAGCCTAAGAAGTCCCAGCACCTAAAGATCGTTCCCTGCGGGAGACTGCAACAGGAAGGAGAGGTTGGTTCCTGCTGTGGCAGATGCCCAAGCTTCCTGTGGGTGGCTGTGAAGTTATTCACCCCAAGCCATCTTTTCAATGTTGCCTTTTCTCCCCATACAGTGTTGCCTTTTCTCCGTTCTCCCAAATTACCTCCTTCGGCCTCATCCAAGGTTTGTCCGAGGCTCTAAATTCTTTGCCATACTAGCATAGTATTTTCCACACGGGCCTTCCACAGTTATTTGCAGAATGTTCTGGACTGGAAAGGTTATCCACGGCAGTCACAGACAGGCCGTGGCTGTTCACGCATGCACTGTAGGGGAGTGGAGGACAAAGGCAGACAGCCACTCTGGCTCAGCCACACAGCCTTCCCCTAAGGGAAGTGCTGGACAGAGAATCACAAGGCATCAAAACTCAATCAGGGACCTTGACCCAGCCCTGAGTCTCTCCTATGAGCACAGCAACTACTCAGACAGGTACTAGAGACGCAGAAGTCAGACCTTACTGTGACGCCACCTTGGTGGACTGGGACGCGTTTCTGGCCATGACTGTAGGTGAAAAGGATGGTTGTGATTTAATTAATTCAAATAGCCATCAAGCACATCATTCCTACTATCTTACGTGACAATTTTAATATGAAGGGGAGGAAGAAGGGAGAAAGGGGGAGGAGGTAGGACAAAATTTAGCTGAGGAATTCTCACAGCCATGACTTTAGGGCTGAGGCCCCGTTGTCCAATGGGCAGTGAGGAGCCACCTCACATCTTACTTGGCCTTTTGAGACTAATCCATCACCTAAACAGATTTCTCTATGTTGGGGGATCTGAATGCACTCTATTCCATTCTGACCAGGCTCTCGAGGCCAGGAGAAGCCCGCCTTGATGTCCACCTTGGTCGGGCCTTCGGTGACCATGGGAGCAGGGTGCAGAGCTAAGCCTGGAACAAAGCTATTGGGCAAGAAGGACAGACTTCCTGAGGGCAGAAGAGAGGGACAGAGGGGCAGAGTTTCCAATGCCTCAAAACTTCGTCTGCTTTCACATAATATTTTCCCCCTCAATTAAACATCCATTTCTTTTCAAAGGAAACCTAATTTAAACAATGTGTTACTGTAATTAAATAAAGAACTCAGTGATACAAACAGCAACATTCTTGTCTGAAATTAAATCTTTCCTGGCTCCTAGGCCTGCCAGGGAAATTTTTTTTTAAAAAAAGATCTGCAGGGCCTTCCAGCTAAGCTTTCGCAAAGTTAGAGAAAAAGAAAGTAATCAGGAATTTATGGTCAGGGTGTGTCGCACCAGGTCTGTGTGGACAGGGCTTGCACCTCTCCACAGCCATGCGAACTGCACGTGTATACCTGGCAGGGCATTTCTGAGGAGGTCTAAGAGGCCCGTCACTCACGGTGCCACACATCATGTTTTCCAGAGATGGGCATCATGAGCAGGTCTGGAAATCCCAATGGGCAATAAATGCCACAGGAAATCTTATGTGAGAACCCCAGTTGTATTTGTCCATTCCTGGTAATGCATCCTGCCAGCCACTGACAGCCAAAAGGATCTACAGAAGGGCTTTCCCCCGGGATGACACAAAGCTTTAAACAGAATCACAGAGCAGAAAGAGGATCCTTGGAGCACATTGGCCGTCTGTCTCAACGCAAAGAGCTACCTAACTCCTGAGAGAGGACAGGACAAACGGCCCTCCACGCACCGGGACATGCCTGCGCCCTTTCTGGGTCACAGTAATAACCGAATAAATACCGAGACACTTGTCATAGGCTCAACTGAGGGCCAAGAGCCCACACTTGTGTCTGTTTCCAATTACGTTTAAGAGCCTAACGGGTCTACCACAGACAGAGCCACCACCCAAATTCTGTCAACTTGGATGCCGAGGAGACTCAGACAGAAAAGAAAAGGAGCCAAGGCAGCAAAGGGATGCACGAAGCCCTATTTCCTCTGCCTGGTAGCGGTGTCCTCTGACCCACACAAGGCGGTCTCATTGCTGACCCGACACATGGCATATCATCCTTTAAGCTCTGCTCCATGTTTAAAACGCAAGGCGTTGAGAAATACTACTCATCAGACTAAGGTCTTGCTCAATCTCTTCTCCCTCTTCAGAAGACGTCTCGTGCCCTGACGGTCCTAGAGGATCAGGAAGGACAGGAAAACACAGTGGCTCCTTCCTGTGGTACTACCAGTCATACCCCAGAAGATGACCCAAGCTCACACACAAGTGCATCTTACCAGTGAGTGGCCCTAACAGTCGTACCCCAGAGAGACACTCTCAGAGGTCACGAGCAAGAAATCCAGACAAAGTTATCCGTCAAGAACACGGTGTGGGGGTTGGGGATTTAGCTCAGTGATAGAGCACTTGCCTAGCAAGCGCAAGGCCCTGGGTTCGGTCCCCAGCTCCAAAAAAAAGAAAAAAGAAAAAAGAAAAAAAAAGAACACGGTGTGGAGGTCAGACAAGGGTAGACAGAGTAAGTAGCTCCGAGAAGACAAAATTTCCAACAGGATAAAGTCTGAATGCTGAGGGCTGAAACACGGGTTTTGTCGACATATTCAGTTGCAAGGCAATGGTCATGACAGGAACGGCAACGAGAATTAGTAACACTTATGAAACCTCTAATACGTTATGCCCCTTACAATACATCTCAACATGGACACAGCTATACCGCCCTTGGCAGCTGAGAAAAACCAAAATTTAAAGAGCTTGAGCAAAGTGGCCAAGGTTGCCTTGCCATCAAGACAAAGAGCTAAGAGTCAGACTGCATGGCTCCACCGTGAGCAAGCCAGCAGCGTTTGAGGACCTGCTGCCCCACAGGAGCCCGTGTCTTTGCATCACTTGCAGGCTACATTGAGGCTCAGAAGTTACCCTGCACGTAGCAGGATTACCTCCAAAGAAGGCACCTTTCATCCTGAGTGTGGAGGTGCCTGTTATCCCTAGCATGGAAGATTATAGAAGTCCAGACACCAACAGTGCTGAGGACCACAAACCCAAGACACTTCTTTCCTAAGCGTCCTCGGGTAGAAGGATGCCTATGTTCCTTCCTGGGCCTTACATGACAGGATGTAAACCCCTTCTTACATTCATAACGTCTGGGCATTCTCCATCTTGGAGTCAGTATTAACTAGTAGCGCTTTCCTTGGAAAGTCAAATGGAGGAGTATTCTCAGGCATCGATTTAAAAGTAAGTGGGAAAGTCGGTCATGAGAGGGGAAAAACATCTCACAAGATGTTTCACTAGAAAGGCGTTTCAGGCACTGTAAAGGTTCACACTTTGAACACCCAGTCTGGACATGTGACACCTTCCAAGCAGAGTGACTAAACGGGTCTTCTCACTATCAGAGATCGTTAAGAAAGACCTGGCTATTGCTTTCTATGTTGGAAGGACCAGGAACTATTTGACCAACCCAAGGGGAGCATATTCCTCTAAGGGAATAACCAGAACGTGCCCACATTTCTAATCTAAGCACGTCACACCTGTTTGTTTAACACACTCAATGCCTTACTTTTATCCAACAGTCCAAAACAGGTACTGTTAGAGTCTTGACATACAGACAGACAGACATGAAATGCATGTAGCTTCATGTGGCTTACATTCTGATGGCCGAGACAGACATTAAATAAGGGCGCTGTTGCAGAATGTGGCTAACAGCATGGGAGAGATATACAATATACATCAGAGATGACAGCGGGACACAAAGCTATTTCCAGATGGGCAGCTAAGGGTGGAAAAGCTAGAGAGTCAACCCCTAACAAAGCCAGAGGAAAATAAACCAGGCAAGTGGAGACAGCAAGGAACTGAAACTCAGTGGCTGGAACTCATTAAATGAGGGAAGACATAGAATAAGATTTCATGAAGTTACCATAGTTAGGGTCTGAAATGTCCCCCATGCGTCCATGTATTGAAGTCTTTTTTTCCTTTGCTTGGTGTTATGGGGATTAAGAATCAACGCCACTGGGAAGAGACTGCTACATGGTCTCTTTGCCACTGAGCACGGTCTCTTAAATGGGGAGTAGGGCTGTGTAGCAGTTTTCCGTGAATTCAAACATTCTACCCTGCATAGAGGTTCATTAAGATTCAGGAAGTAAACAAGTCAAGCCTCAGGAAGGCCCTGAAACCTAGAGGATTATTGTGGTTCCTCCCTCTCCACTGAGCAGTAATGGCAGCTGAGGAAAGGAGACCCCCAACCTGTTGAGCCATGTGAACACTGGAGAAAGAACTCCAGGGATGTAGTCTTAGTAGTCATCAACCAAGCTGGGATGGGATTTTCAGTGATGGAACTGCTTTTGACTAATCTATGCTTCCTACAAGTAACTGTAGTGGTTTGAATAAATGTCCCCCACAGGCTCATCTATTTGAACCCTTAGTCCCCACTTGGTGAATCTAGTAGGGATGTTATGGCATCTTTAGGAGGTACAACCTTGCTGTAGGAGGTGCATCACTTAGGCTGGACTTTGGGCTTAGAACCTTGACCCACTTCCCTTCTCCCTCTGCTTTCTGTGCATGGTTGAAGACTTGATCTCTCAGCCTCTTGCTTTTGTTGCTTGCTGCCATGCCACCCCACCATGATGCACAGCTCCCTCTGGAAACAGGAAACCCAAGGAGTAAATCTAAAGGCAAGAGGGAAAAATCAGAAGCCAAGAAAGAGAAGTTGATCCCTAAAGATGCAAAACTGACTGTGAAAATGGGTCGAGAGGCTCAAGAGGGGAGTCGGCAGTGACTACTCAAGAGGGCACTAGAAGGGACTGATAAACGTTGCTTGCTTGGCTGCTTTTGTTTTTCTAGACAAGGTTTCTCTGTGTAGCCCTGGCTGTCCTAGAACTCAATCTGTAGACCAGGCTATCCTCAAACTCAGAGATCCATCTGCCTCTATCTCCTGAGTGTTAGGATTGAATGGAAAAGACATTTGTTGTTTAGCCAAAGAGTTAAATTTTTGCATTCCTTTCCCTATATTACTGTTTTCTAAATGTACTTGGGTCTGTTTTTGTTTGGTTTGCTTTTGTTTGGTTTGGTTTTAGGAAGAACTTTGAGGATGTGATCACATACAGCAGGAGAGGTCCAGGAAAGGGGGAAGTGGATGGGGGTGTAAGAGAGGAAGAGAGAAACTAAGGCAACAAGTCCCACACAGGGCAAAGCTGTCTGCAGTAGTAGAGAGAGAAAATGACTGTATGGATAAGATACAATCCTTCTGTGGAAGCAGAAACGCTATGAGATGAAAAAATATTCAAAACTAACCCTTCAGTGCTGATTTAAAGCAACAGATGACTTCTATTTCCCTACGCTGCCAGAGAACAGGGAGGGCATTGGGTTTGGACACCAAGATAGAATCTTCAGCTTAGCAATTCTCGAATGAAATATGACTCTGACCTAAAGTCTAGACGTCACCCATGAATATAGATAGAAACAATCTTCTATGTTGAGAGTGCTTAAAGGTCAGCCATCGCTCGGCGGTTGAATTATGTGCTCTTCGTACATTGTGCTATGAAAATAAGTGGACGTTTGCTTTGAGGTACCAGAGACTCTGAGACTTGGCTCGTGTCTGTGAATGTGTAGTCTCTCCTTCACGTTACTCTTTAGAACCTTTTCTAAATCCTCGTTAACTGGTTCAAGCAAGTCGTGCCACTTGCCAAAGACGAATGGAGATGCTTCCATCAGGAAAGCTCTATGAGGGAAGTGTCTCTGGGGTTGGGGTAAAGGAAAAACCCCGGCTAGGTGCTGCTGGCATTGAGTAACGATCCAACCATTCAACTGCTCTTGTCCTAGTGTGAGTCTCGGTTGCTCGCTTGCTGTGATAAGGCATTGGCCAATGTAGCCTGGGGAAGGACATTCGTCTTACAGGTCACAAGCCATCAGGAGAAGAAGCCAAGGCAGGTACTCAAGGCAGAAAGTGAAGCAGAGACCATGGCACGGAGAATCACTGCCTACTGGTTTGCTCCGTTACCTTTCTTACACCTCCTAGAAGCAGCCCCAGGGTAGCAACGCCCACAGTGGGCCGTGGCCTCACATGTCCATAATCAACCAAGGAAATGTCCTTATAGGCTTGCTCACAGATCAACCTGATGGTCTCATGTTCTAGACTGAGGTTTGCTCTCCCCACACGATCTGAGTTTGCATCGAGTTGACCGAAAGCTAGCCCGTACAGCCTTCGTGGTAACATATCAACTATCCATGAGCCCTTAATGTTGCCTCAGAGTTTCCAGAACTCTGTTTCTAACACTTAGAATTGCAGAATGTGGCATAAGAACTTAGTTCATCAAGGTTTAGTGTGAGAAGTGTTGATGCCTTGGATTAGTGACTGTGAAGGAGTACTTTAAAACCATTCCTTCAGACGATAAGGAGGAAGGCACCTACAGTCCTGTAGATGTCCCGTCCTTTCAGCCATGTTAGCACTCTTCTGGTAAAGAAGCCTGTTGAGTCTGGCCTTTCCCAAGAATAACTGACCACGGACCTTAGCACTACAAATTCCCATACAGTATCCTGTGCTCACTTACCATGTTTTTGCTGCCAGGCTTTGGAAGCATGTGTGTGTGTGTGTGTGTGTGTGTGTGTGTGTGTGTGTGTGTGTGTGTGTGTGTGTGTGTGTGTGTGTGTGTGTGTGTGTGTGTGTGTATGTGTGTGTATGTGTGTGTGTGTGTGTGTGTGTGTGTGTGTGTGTGTGTGTGTGTGTGTGTGTGTGTGTGTGTGTGTGTGTGTGTGTGTGTGTGTGTGTGTGTGTGTGTTGTGTGTCTGTGTGTCTGCATGTGTGTGTCTGTGTAGTGTCTGTGTGTCTGTGTGGGTCTGTGCGTATCTGTATGTATCTGTATGTGTGTCTGTGTATGTGTCTGTGTGTGTGTCTCTGTCTGTGTCTGTGTATGTCTGTATGTGTGTCTGTGTCTGTGTGTGTCCGTGTGTGTGTGTCCACACATACTCATGAGTGTGTGCATGTGTGTGCATGTGTATGTGTTGGGAGAGATTCCCAGCTGCATGAATCCAACTTGGAGACAAGATCGAACCTTCACTCTAGAAGGCCATAAGGCAGAGAGCTGCCCCGTCACTCACATCATGGGAGCTAGGGAAGCATCCTCTCTAGGGCCAGTCGCCTGCTTCCCACTGGGGGTTGACTCTGGAGAAAGTAGAGAGAAGCAATGGAGACTCATACAAATGGCCCTGCTGGAGGGACAAGATCCAGGGTTCACGGCCACGGCCAGCACAAAGGAAGGGTCAGGTCTCCGCAGGTGATGCTCTGCTGTTCTACCAGGCTGTTCCCAGGGCGCGGCTTCATCTCTGATTCTAAGCGCCACCTCTTCTCACTCTCTCAACCTGTTGTCTGCGTTTTGTGTGAAGCGTTCACATCAGCAAACCCTCTTAGTCCTCCTTCGGGTGTCCACGGTCAGCTCCTACCTGTACCGGTGAGAACAGCCTAGAGTTCATTTTTCAGCACGTGTCATTTAGAAGGGGAGCGTTGGAACACGCAGCCTTCTGGTCCACGAGCGCAGCCAGGTGAACCGGATGCGCCTGAGATCACTGCGCTCCCACTGCCAGGTGAACCGGATGCGCCTGAGATCACTGCGCTCCCACTGCCGTGCTGCAGACGAGATTCACTGCTGGGCAGAGCTAGTGCACACCCAGGCAGCACAGAGAGGCTTTCATCCTGGACCTCACCTCCAGATCACTTAATAACCAATTCCTTTATAATTTGTTTACTGTTTTCTCTGTTGTCAGAAACAACCCACTCTGACTTTGTGCTGGAACAACCACCTGGTGTCCGTTATGTCGTTCACCCAGAGCTTAAAGAATTAAACGGTTTTGCGAAACATACATTCAACCAAAGGAAAAGTTACAAACGTGGATTTTAAAATGCTGACATTCAAAAGAGAACATGCCTGATAAATTCCTGTTGAGAGCAAAACCTCAAGTTCAATGAATCCCTTGCAAATTATTAAAAAGATTACTACATATATATGTGTGTGTGTGTGTGTGTGTGTGTGTGTGTGTGTGTGTGTGTGTGTGTCCTAAATACAACAGGCGATAGCACAGTGCTAAACATTTCTTCCTAGTGCACTTGACCTATGGACCACTGCTTAAAACAAGCAATCACCAAAGGTGAGAAGTCGAGCATCGACTTATCACAGAGGCCCAGAGTTTTCCTTGTTAGAAGGAGTGATCCTTCTTTCACGTATAAAGAAGCAAGAATCAGGAAGTAGATGCGGAAGTCCGACTTGGAGTGAGATCCCTTTCCACCATGCTCTGGGGTCGGATACACCAAAGGCCACAGAGGACGAACGACAATGTGAGGTAAGCCACAAAGGGCAGCAAGAACTACCCCCATCACACAGAGACCAAAAGGTAATCAGACGACGGCATGCGAGCCCTTCCCTGCTTCCACTGAGGATCAGTGAGAAGTGACAAATCCCAGCAGGTCTTTACACTGAGTCTATGTGGAAGACACAAGAGCCATTTTCCCCATCAGGAACAATGGATGCACAGGGCCAGAAAGAACACCTCTGTTATCAAAATGATGCTCCACTACACACATCTGATCTCAACCACTGTGAAGCTCACACTCACTGTCAAATGCCAGGTTTGAGAGCAGAGCGTCGGAACCGGCCTCTGTCAACCCCAGGGCCCTCTTCCCTACCGTTTCCAACCCAAACTAGAACTGTCGTTCTGGCGAGGCTGTGGAGAAGGCTCGGAGGTTAGAGCACTGGCTGCTCTGTAGAGGACCCGGGTTCAGTTCCCATGATTGTTCATGATCATCTGTAACTCCTGCTGCAGGGGCTCTGGTGCCCTCTTCTGGCCTCCACAGGCTTCTGCATGCACATCATACATATAAAATCATACGGGAGAATATATTTACACATAAAATAAATATCAGATGGACAGGGTGGTATACGCCTTTAATCCAAGCAAACCAAGATACAGAGGCAGGTGTGGTACATCTCTGTGAGTTTGAGGCCAGCCTGGCCTACAAAGTGAGTTCCAGGACAGTCAGAGCTACATAGTGACTCGCTCTCGCTCTTGCTCTCTTTCTCCTCTCTCTCCCCTCCTCCCCCCTCTTTCTCTTTCTTCCTCCCTCCCTCCTTCTCTTCCTTCTCTCTCTCCCCTCCTTCCCCTCTCTTTCTCTCTCTTCCTCCTTCCCTCCCTCTCTTCCTTCTCTCTCTCCCCTCCTCCCCCCTCTCTTTCTCTCTCTTCCTCCCTCCCTCCCTCTCTTCCTTCTCGCTTTCCCCTCCTCCCCCCTCTCTCCTCTCTCACTCACAAGGACAACAAATAATAGATTTCGGCAACTTAAAGTTTTCCTCACTTATCTTACCCAGGAAAAGCTAAACAGTAAAGAGGAAATTACAGAAGAAAGGCGTGGACAGCCCGAGTAAACAAAGGTGGTGAAGCCTCCCCTGCCGTGGCGAGGTATTTAGTGGGTGCTAGACGCGCATTTAGGAACCATCAATCAATAGGCTCTTTGTGGTCATAGTAACAGAATCCTGATTAGACAGGGAGCAGAGATGGAAATAGATGGGCCTGGTAGAGTCCGGGGAGAGCAGAACGGCACGGAAGGCTTCCAGGGCAGAGGGGTCCTAGGCTTGCAGCCTTACTTCCTCCTTCCCTCTGTGGAGATTCATATGCCCCAAGCATCATAGCCATGGCTCGCCCCAATCTGGAGAGACCGGCTGTAAAAGGAGCCCCAGGTATAAACGACTTAGGGAAGGCCTACTTGTACAGGTTTATATACGATGCCCATCCAGGACTACCAAGTGTGGCCAGAGGGTAGATAGTCCAATATGGCGGCGACTGTCTTGATTACTGCCTTCTTGCTCCGTACAAAAGAGGGGCCAAGGCAGACTAAGTGGCCACGTATCCGATCCCCATGGCAAAAGATTAATGAGAGGACCGAGAAAGGTTACAAATAGACCAGAAAAAGGCTCCTGGGCTATAAAGATAATCCTTTATATGAATTGTAACCTGATACCCTGGTCATCGTGGGTAGGTAAAAAAATGTCTGCAGCTCATGTCTCTTGCCTCTATAAAACCATTGCAAATGCTACCTGGGAAATAGCAGGGCTCCAGACTCCAAACCGATACCTCTGGTCGCCAGCCAGCCTTAGTGGTACACTACACCAGGGGAAGCCTTTGCTCTGCCCTCCTCAGATATCTGGAAACACAGGGATTATTTTCGTGCCCATGGAGCCCATCTGACAGCTCTCAAGCCCCTCAGAGTGAAGTCACATTGAGGGAAAGAGATGGTTAGTGAGGGATTGAGGAGCCCACAGATGTAGACACCCTGGTCGGGAGGCAAGGTGAGTGTCCTGTGGTGTTAGCATGGGAGACAAAGCCCCTAGCCCAGGTGCCTTAAGCTTCCCTTTGGCCCTGGAACTCCCAAGCCTTCTTAGAACCTCAAAGCCCAGTCCCCGATGGATGGGGATGGATTGAGGTGGGGAAAGAGGCAACAAGCCATACTGTTGACCTCAGGTCCTTGTGGGTAACACTGAAGACATTTGTATACAAAATGGAGATTCATTCTCTGTGTCTCTGTGTGTGTGTGTGTGTGTGTGTGTGTGTCTCTCCTGTCTCTGTCTCTCTCTGTCTCTCTCCTCTCTCTCTCTCTGTCTCTCTCTCCCTGTCTCTGTCTCTCTGCCTCTCTCTCCCTGTCTCTGTCTCTCTCTCTCTCTCCCCCTTACCCTCCCCCCTGCTCTGTTCCTTCCTTATAATACAAGTTAACCTAGACAGGTGGGAAGATGAATAAATTAAAAGGCACCACTTCGACAAGAGACAAAGAAATGAGAGACAACTTTCTCGATCTTCGTTCCGGTGAAATCTGCCAACAGTCCAGCCTCCACTCACACAGTCTGGTATTTCATGATCACCCCTGAGTTGTGAATATAATAACACTGGAAAGAGGAGAAATATTCTGAGGCTTTTACACAAAACCTCCATGACCTTAGCACCACGCGATGAAGTATGAGATGGTTGGGTCCCACGGTGATTAACCAGATTTTAGAAGCAATGTTTCAAACCAGCACCAGGCTGTGTGTCTTCAGCTATGGTTGTGATGATTTCATTAGGTTCTCCGATAAATAATGCAGGCTCTAATGATGCATTTCCTCTTTAAAAAAAAAAAAAACAAACTCACAATGGAAACTCCATTTCATAAAGCAGAGAAGAGCTATGGCTTCTGTTTAATTTTTATTACTTTTAAATTAATCCGTAAGGTTTTAGGAAGCAGATGCGGACGTGAAAGGGGAGGATAAAAGGGAGGGAGAGGGTTTACCTGTTTAAAAGGTGAACTCGTGCCCGGGTGAGTGGGAAATGGATCTAGGTCAAAAGCCAGCATGGAAGCCCCACCTTCCTCCACCCAGCCCTTTCCAGATCACGAAAGGAAAGCGGTCCTGCCCAAATTAAAACTCTCCATAACAATAAACCCTGATTTAATGCAGTCATTATTTTTCCATTAAATCTGAATATCATCTAATGCATGGATGTTATTTTAAACCTACTACACTAATGCAAACCCAGCATTCCTTATAAATCAGACCTAAATGCACAGTCAGTTGCCATTACTGCAATTGACAATCACAGGACCTCATCCCCAAGGGCACCGTCCCCTCAGCCCCTGCCTCCAGACACGGGAGGAAGGAACAGAGATGCATTTAATCTCCAGTGGAGAGAGGCTTGCTAGAGTGCAGGGACTGAGTCAGTAACGCCCTGGAGCTCTCTGCCCTGATATGGTTCAACCCGTAACCCTTGCTTCTCCAGGCTACAGGAGGCTGGGAACAATTCGAACTTGCATTTAACACACCGGGGAAACAGAAACTTCTTTAAGGGTTTAAAGCAGAGGGGAGCTGATGGTGGAGATTGGGCCCACTTGGAAAGATGTATATGGAAGAGTTGAGAGACTGAACAGGAGATGGTACAAGCCAGAGATTGGTAACCACGGGCAGTTCTGTGACCACGGGCAGCTCTGTGACCATGGACAGCTCTGCTCCTTAAGAGAGAAGAGCAAGTGGCACCAGGAACCATGGGCAAGTGATACTGGGAGGAAGTGGGGAACACAGCAGGCATTCGCAGACTCAGAAGAGACTTGAGTATATAAGAAATACTCAAGTTAATAATAAAAAAAATAAAATAAAATAAAATAAAAAAGAAGAGACTTGAGCCATGATACCTGCTGGTGTTTAGCCAGGCAGTGGTGGTGCATGACTTTAACCCCGGCACTTGGGAGGCAGAGGCAGGCAGATCTCTGAATTCCAGGAGGTACTCAGGATGGGCTGCTCATTGACTAAATCTAGGCTTTTTTTCCTTTGGTAACCTAACAGCGTGCTATGAGGCTCTGGTTTGCTTTTGACTTGGACAATTCAAGAGATTTCATAAAATTACTTTTCTTGTACTGACAGGGTGTAGAGATGGCGTGAGGAAACCCATTACTTCGAATTCTAATCTAAAAACTCAGTCACAGAAGAACAGATGTGTTTCGCCTTGTATTCCGACTGGGTTAAAAGCCACAGCTCCTGCCCATTTGGAGTCGGTGAGGTTGGCGGTGCAGGGGTTAGGGTTATATGGGTGGCAGATTGGACTGGGTGGGTTATTTAAATTGCCAGGGGTGAGGGGTTGAAAAGTTGAGACAGGCAGGAGGGATAGGAATAGACCTGGGAGGAGCCAGGAGGGAAGTAGTAGGGAAATCCGATTAAAACACGCTGTAGACGTATATGAAATTCTTAAGGAGCTAATAAAAAAATAAAACTTTTTAAAAAAGAACGATCTTGTTACTCACGGCCCTGTCCATACATAATTTAGAATTCAGCTGTCAAGTTCCACATAAAAAATAAATAAAATAAAATAAAAGCCTGACAAGACAAAGCTTTCAGGATGTATGATCTGTAGAATAATCTATAAAGTTTAGGAGACATGGCATTCTACAACATTAAGCCCTAAAAGGCATGAAGGAAAAAATCTGACCCTTGACTTCAAGGTTTATCTGCAGTAAAGATGTCTGCCCGTCTCCTTGGAGGCATTGTATATATTGTGACAGACTGGGTCTTGGTTGTGTGGTATATGTTGATGCTATATTTTAAAAGGTTTTGTTGTTATTATTTTATCATTATTGCTTTTATTTTTCTACAGTCCAGTCATTACTCCCTTCCTGGTCCACCCTCCCACAGTTCCTCCATGTGTCAAAGAGGATGTCCCTACCCCAGACTGCCCGCCCACCAGGCCTCTCCTCTCCCGGGGGCCTCCAGTCTCTGGAGGGTTAGGTGACTCTTCTCTCTGGGTATATCACTCACATGGAATAGTTCCTGCTATTCGTTCTCACTAATATAGCATATGAGGCCTAAATGTGTCTGCAGCTTTCTTTGAGTTTCCTAGATACGGCCCTTCTCATTATACCATTCCGTATATGATATGAGTGGAGTGGGGGCCATTTATTTATCTGAGCAAGAAAGCTTCACCATGGAGCGCTCTCTCTCTCTCTCTCTCTCTCTCTCTCTCTCTCTCTCTCTCTCTCTCTCTCTCACACACACACACACACACACACACACACACACACACACACACACACACAGAGAGAGAGAGAGAGAGAGAGAGAGAGAGAGAGAGAGAGAGAGAGAGAGAGAGAGAGAGAGCAGAGCAACCATTAACTGCCTATGTCCCTCACCCTCATCCACCCACCACAGCATTGCTAACAGGAGGCCCAGTCTTGTGAAGGTCTCCCCCTGGTAGCCGCTGCAGCTGTGAGTTCATGTGTGTACCATCCACCTCAGGCTCTTACTGGCTGGTTTTATGTGTGGACTTGACACAAGCTGGAGTTGCCACAGAGAAAGGAGCCTCAGTTGAGGAAATGCCTCCATGAGACCCAGCTGTAAGGCATTTTCTCAATTAGTGATCAAGGGGGGAGGGCCCAGCCCATTGTGGGTGGAGCCATCCCTGGGTTGGTGGTCCTGGGTTCTATAAGAGAGCAAGCTGAGCAAGCCAGGGGAAGCAAGCCAGTAAGTAACATCCCTCCATGGCCTCTGCATCAGCTCCTGCTTCCTGACCTGCTTGAATTCCTGTCCTGACTTCTTTTGGTGATGAACAGCAATGTGGAAGTGTAAGCTGAATAAACCCTTTCCTCCCCAACTGGCTTCTTGGTCACGATGTTTTGTGCAGGAATACAAACCCTGACTAAAACAGGCTCCAAATCCTTTTTTTTTTTTTTCTTTCCCGTGAGACTCGGAAAGAATGACACAAATGTCCTCCTGGTGGATAAGCACTCACCAGGCACTGACCTCACCTTTGTCCAGCTAGCTGTGCATTAACCGACACCCACTGCAAATGGCGCCCCTCTGACCAAGGCTGGGTATAAATGTTAATATCGGGCTACTGAGATGACTCCGCTGGTGAAGCTGCTTGCTGTGCAAGCCTGGGGAGGTGAGCTCAATCCCTGGGGGCCACGTAAGGAGGAAAGAGAACCAACCCTACAAAATCGCCCTCTCACTTCCGCACGTGCACCCAGGCATGCTTACGCATGCGCAGATGCACGCACACGCCCACGCACGCACATGATAATAATGCATGGAGCTTAAAATTATTTAGAATGCAGTTTGATACCATCGTGTAGTTTATAAAACCACAAGAGTAAATCCTCACCTAGGGACTGTGAGCTTGCCAGTTGCGGGCTATTGACAAAGTTTATAGCGACTGGTATGAGTCACTCCTTGGAGCGGACCAAAACTCCCAATCAGGAAGGACGATTGTCCCCATAACAGTAACGCCACTACCGCACCCGTGGGCACGGCTCACCTGGCAGGGTGGTGCTACAGAGTGCAGCCTTCGCAGCTGAGCGAGCCTGCTAGCGACCTTTCTCTCCCAGAGCCTGATAGCACATTCTGGAATGTGGAAACCAGTTGTCCAGGAGAAATCCTGAAGCTCAGTTCAGGCTTGACCGCTCTACATCCTACGACCCAAAATATACAAATACAAATTGTATTTGTCTGAAGCATACTGCTTTCCTCCGTACCTTTAAAGGCTGTTTTGCTCTGTGTACACTAGAACAAATGATCACTGGATTTAGATTCGACATTTTAAAATACTACTTTAGAAATGTAAGTCTAATTATCTCTCTTTGAGAGTGTATACTTTTCTTTCCAGTTTTCTTTTTAAGTAGTATCTGATATCCTGAAGTTTCCCTGTGTTCTTTTTTTTCCTTCATTCCATCCATTTGGGGTTTATTAGGCGCCCTAAAATTAAGGATTAGTGCTCAGCAAATCTTGAAGCCCTGCGTCAAACCTGGCTTTGATGCTGTGCCTCCTCATGCCCTCTCCTGCACCCCTCTAAATTCCCACTGGACTTTCCTTAAACCTGCTCATGCGTTACTCCACCTTTGTCGTTTACTGTAATGTACAGCATTTCTCTGGCTGCCTCAGCTGAGCTCATCACTGTCTCTTCAGCTGTGTCTTAAGTGACATTAGACCATCCGATGCTCTTTGAACAATAACTGTGTTTTGTTTTTCTATGCAAATTGGTGAAGTGCCACCCCAACCCCTACAGATGGCTCACCTACAGAGACCTCCTACAAGGATGGACTCTCTGACCCATCCCCACGGTGCTGTTCATAGTAAAAGCTCTGGCTGCTGTCAGTGGTTGATGTGGCCTCATCAGAGTGAGCACAGCCCACCCTATCCCAGCTTTTCTGGATGTGTGTCAATGGACGTGTCTATCCCTTCTTCATGTCCTTTCTTCATTCTCTTGGCAACCCAGTCAGGTTTCCAGGAAGAAGCCAACATGAATGCACTGATGTGTGTGTGTGTGTGTGTGTGTGTGTGTGTATGTATGTGTGTATGTATGTATGTATGTGTGCATGTGAGCATGTGTGTGCATATGTTCATGTATATGTGTGTGTGCATATGTTCATGTATATGTGTGCCTGTGCATGTGCTTGTGCATGTGAGCATATGTGTGTATATGTTTGTGTGTGTGCATGTGAGCATATGTGTGTATATGTTTGTGTGTGTGCATGTGAGCATATGTGTGTATATGTTCGTGTGTGTGCACACGTGCATACATGTCTGTGTGTGTGTATGTATGTGTGCTGAATGCAATGCCTACCACATAGTAAACACACAATTAATAGTTTAGAAGTCCTTATTTGAAAAAAGTATATACATATATGTAACATGTATGTTTTTAAATAAATATAATATATAGGTACATATTCTGTAAAACACACACACACACACACACACACACACACACACGTATTTTATATAAATCACTAACTTTAAGCTTCATCTCTAGGCTGGCAGGAAACCAGCCCTTTCTCCATTTGCTTCCCCCTCCTGTGGATCATATCAAAAGCTCAAAGTTCTCCACCACAAGAAAGCGCTGAAGGATGGTTCTGCTGTCTCCCTAGTTACAGCAGAGTCCTCAGCATCTCTGTCTGCATGGCCACTCTGGTACCCCTGTACACAGCGTTGGTGTAGGAACTGTGTGTATCACATACTCTCTGGAGATGCCTATCCTGGGGCCCTGGCAGAAGAGTAAGCCTGGGTCCTGGGATCTCTAGGATGCCTGAACTGAAGTCATTCAGAGTCTCTAGGTCTTCCTCCTCCTCCCCCCCCCCTCCTCCTCCCACTCCTCCACCTCTGCCTCCTCCCCTCCTCCACCTCCTCCCCTCCTCCACCTCCTCCCCCTCCTCCTCCTCCTCCCCCTCCTCCCCCTCCTCCTCCCCCTCCTCTCCCTCCTCTTCCACCTTTTCCTCCTCTTCTTCTTCCTCCCACTCCTCTACCCTTTTCCTCCTCCCCTCCACTCTTCCCCTTCCTCCTCCCCCTCCTCCCCTCCTCTTCCTCCCCTCCTCTTCCTCCCCTCCTCTTCCACCTCTTCCTCCTCCCCCTCCTCTTCCTCTCTCTCCTCTTCCTCCTGCCCTTCTCTTCCTTTCCCTCCTCCTCTTCCTCCTCCTCCTCTTCTTCGTCGTCCTCCTCCTCCTCTTCTTTCTCCTTCTCCTCAGAAAATCCTCCAGGAGCTTAGACATTTAGAATACAGGCTAAATAACCATGATGGCATCATCAGGCATCAGCTCCTTGGGGACCCTACCTGAAGGAACACAACGTAGGCTACCTCTCTCCTTGGATGGAGGGACAGAGACTAAAAACAACACTAACACAGCTGAAGGGCTAGCCTGTCTCATAGGGGTTGGCTGTGTTAATTTACTGACTGGTTAACTTAGAAAAGGTTGGGTGCTAGGTGGGAGTGGGAAAGGCCTACAGAGCATCAGTCAGCCCTGCCAAGAATCTTTGGTGCTCAGCGGATCAGCTCCTCCCCTGAATGGAGGAGGGGGAAGGGCAGCGAAAGGAGGAAAGTCTGTCAGTCACATTGGAAACAGCCTATTAGGTCACGAGCTTAAAATCTTTCCTTCTAAGGCCCCCTAGAAAGTTCCTTCTGACTGAGGTATGCATCACCTCTGTGAGGTGCTGTTGAAGTCCACTTGGCTGTAGAGGATTGTTACAGACAATACCTGACTAGCCATCCCAAGAGAGGGGCCTCCTTCCCTAAAGTTGTACAGAAGTAACCCTGAGAGGCCTCCCAGCCCAGGATGGGTGATGGGTCCCAAGAGGGGACTGGGCTTTAGACATTCAGAAGGATGGCTTGCGTTCTCTGTGGAAGTATTTTACTCACTCATGAGAGCCCTGGGAAACTGAGCCTCCAGTGGCTGCAGTCAGTGGTGATCCCGTCCCTTACACTTATATTTAATAACAAATTTGTTTTTTCTGTCTCCGCCTCACTTCCGACGCTCTAACTTCTAGGAATCATTATCGATAAAGCCTGCCCAGACTCTGAGTTAGAGGGACCCAGGCTGTCAATCCTCTCTGTGAGACACCATGTCTACAGAGGTGCTAACGGCCATATCCAAGAGATGAGCACAGGGCTGAGCAGAGGCTGGGAGGGAAGGTGGTGAGGGAAAGTCAAAGTAAGAAAATAGGACAGTCACCAACAGAGCTGTCTCAAGGACCGAGCCCTGAGAAGGATCAGCTGGGTAAGGTCTGGACGGAGTCCAAGAGAGGGAGCATGCTGCTTACGGGATGGGGGATGGGGACAGAGCCCTGGCTGCAGGTGGAGAGGAAGGTGAATGCTCTCAGGTTCTGTCAGCACTGCTCAGCAGCGCGAACGCGAACGGGCCACTCTGTGACCTCGGGCCTCTCAAAGCGGGGCAGCGGGAGTTGAACAGTGCTTAGGCAGCTGAAGAGAAAGGATGGCAGCTTACGCTGAGGCTGCTGGGAAAGAGATGAGTAGGCAAGTCAGTCTGAGGGGCGGCGAGGGGCGGGGCCAGGCCAGCCACTTCCAGACCTCGGGGCTGCACTGAGAACTTGACTAAGCAGCTAGGGTTTCCCAGACTAGAGTGAAAAGTGAGCTCTTTAAGAGAAAGAGCCTGCCTTCAATCTGCTCTTTTGCCTTGGAGGGCTCTACCGCCCTACAAAAGTTCCTGACTTTTTTGGTATGACCTAGGGAGTAAAACACGTGCTCGTCCACAAGGGCTCACAACCACAAACAGCAGTTCAGTCTTCTTCTCTTGCTTCAACCACATGTCAGTAGAATCTGGGGACAATTCAGGAGGGAAGGGCGTACCCCTCTTGTCATTGCTTCTAGGATCTATTGGCAGGCCCCTGTCGCCTTGGTGCCTGGCACTCGCAGTTTTGTGAGCTTGGCCACCTCTTATGCTCTCATCAGACATCGGCGCTGACCTGACGCTCTGCCTGAACTTCCCCTTGAGGAGCAGCAGGACCTTAGACCCCAATCCATGTCTATTTTCACTGTCTCTGTGGAGTACTGCTGTTATCACAGCCTGTGGTGGTTGGTTTAAAGGGGCAGCGGTTCTTTTTATTTTCCACTCAGTTAGAGGTGGGCAAACACCGTAGCAATGTCTACAGGTGTTCTGATGTATAATGTGACTTTGTCCCAATAAACACAACATAAATGAACAATATCTTATTTCACAAAAGTGCATCCGAGAGGCAGGGCAAAGGGTTAGTTTGGTAAGGGGCTTGCAGTACAAGCCTAAGGACCTGAGTTTGAATCCCCACTGCCCACAAACTTGAATGTGCCTGTAATGCCAGCTCTGGGAGGTAGAGACCTAAGGATCCCTACAGCTTGCAGAACAGCCAAGCTCGCCAAGCAGCACGCTCTAGGTTCTCTCAGAAACACTGTCTCAATAAAGAAGGTGAGCATGATTGAAGAAGACACCTGATGTCAACCTCTAGCTTCTGAGGTTCATACACATATGTATGCACAGCAGCATGCATGAATAAACACATGAACACACACACGGGTGCAGTCTCACACAGATTCCTTCACTCTGACACTGCATCTGAGACATACAGCGTAAACAGGAAACCTTGGAGTGTTGGTTTGGGCTGACAGAATCCGAGGTGTCCGTTCTTGGTGACACGGCTGTGTTATTTTTGGCAGAATACCATGGCTGAAGTGTGTGAGAGAGGAAAACCACCCACCTTGTGTTAGCCAGAAAGCTGAGGGAGAAGGAGGAGGAAGAGGGGAGGAGGAGGAGGAAGAGGAGGAGGAAGAGAAGAAGGAGGAGAAGGAGGACCAGAACCTTCAAGGGCATGTGTGCTGCCTGCCTGTCACCTCCAGCAAGGCCCTACCTCCCAATAGTGCTGTTTGCTGAGATCTGAGACACTAACCTCCTAGTGGTAGGAGATAGGACATGAGACCAATGAACTAAATCCATGCCAGTTCTTGTGTGCCGTACGTGAATCTGAATTTCGCCTTGTATGCATCCGGCTTATCCCTTTCAAGTTATACGTACCCAAAGCTAGAATGTCTCATGTGGCTGTGAGCAAAGCAAAAGCAGGCTGTATCTGCCAGCACTTCGAATGCATCTACTTCACACATCTACTTCACAGGTATTCAGAATCCCAGCACACGGGGAATTTAGTACTCTGGGAACTCTGTCCTGCTTTTATGTTGTACAAAGACAACACAGCTTGAATCCTTCATACCACACCTAGGACGAACCTCCAAGCAATTCGGAGAAGCGATGCCAATACTATTCCGTTGAGAGGGTTTTGCTTTTCCAGCAGACAGGTGGACTTAGCATTAGGAAAGGATCATTCATTCCTGAAGCATTAATGGTATTTGTAAGCGAATCTCATTTTAACATTGATTTCCATTAGGTCAGAGACAGTCCCCCCAACTTCTGCTCTTCTCCTTTAGCTGCAACGACTGTCAGACAAGGAGCGAGGACAGTTTCCTAAGAGCCAGTTGCTCCTAGGAGGTCCAAGCTGTAGCTCCTGCGAGACAGCCCCCAGCTCACTCCAGCACAGAGTTCAGCTCCTGGGTTCTACCAGGAGTTTTGTGATAAGGCAAATGTGGGTAGAGACATGCCGACTTTTTGCTTCAGGAGACATATAGGAGGTGAGAAAGGCTCAGAACGCTCCGGAGGGCACACGGGGCACCTGGCTGAGGGACGAGGCTCATCCAATTAGAAAAGCAGGAGGGTTCAACAGAGTACCCAGAGGTCGAGCATAGACTGGATTGAGCTCAAATGCAGGTTTCCACTCTGGGCAGATGCACATGACCAAATAATTCCACTTACTTCAGAGCCTGTTCCTTTGTTTAGAAAACAGTCACCTAACAGCAGGGCTGGCCATACATCCGGACAGGTCGGCAAGCCATTCCGTAAAGGGTTGGAGATATATGGTCCATCTCTAGCACAGCTATTCGTCCATACCACTGTGGTATGGAACAGCCACGGGCTCTATGTAAATGAATGTGTGACTAGGAGTGAATCTGTGTTCTGATAAAACTTTATTGACAAAACCAGGAAACAGACTGGCCATGACCGAAGGGCCACAGTCTGGTAAGTTTCATATAGAATATGCTATCTATGTAGCCTGGGTGATGTATCAGTTCTGAGCCTGCTTATCCTCAAGAGAAAGCCAGATGTACCTCTTCGAATCACAGAACTGACTCGTACAAATTCCATTTCCAAATCCTCTTTGCCAGAAGACGAGAGCTAGCCAATGAGAGGCAGTGGTGGATAAAAGCTCGGCAGTCAAGAAATCCTCCATGTACCCTGCCATCTTGATAGGCTCAGTAGAAGATTGTAAGTACAGTTAGCCAATGAGACGCAGCGGTGGGAGGGAGCTTGGACGGAAAGGCGTTCCCCATGCACCCTGCCATCTTGATAGGCTCAGTAGAAGACTGAAGGTAGAGTTAGCCAATGAAAGGCAGTGGTAGGAGGAGCTTGGAGGTTAAGGAGCGCTCTATGCAGCCTGCCATTCTGATAGGCTCAGTCTGTCTACCCCTAGCCCCAGTTCCCAGTTCCTGCTGGGCAGCCTTGTGCCTGAACCCTGGTATCGTGGACCTTCCCTTTATCCCCTCTTGAGATATTGGCGCCCAACACCCCCTGCTGTCTTCTCCCCTTTCCCCCAGTGTCCAGCTAACTACCGCCCCACACTTCCATTACATCTGTTGAGCTCATTGGCCTTCTGAACTGGACCTAACTGAGCAAGTTAGTTCATTCTCCATAGATAGTCTCTGTTCTTGATGTATTCCTCTTAACGCCCTGCGTGTCTTTAATTTCATTAGAAAACGTTTCTGCGTTTCGTCTGTGAACTGGATATCATGCACAAAGAAATGCCTAGAAAAAGAAATGCAGGGTCCCGATTATTAAGTTAGTAAGTACATAATGAGCACCTACTGTGTGCCGGGGAACACAACGTTTGCTGTACAGTGAACTAGTGGATGATTTTATTTACCACCCAATCTAACCATTTCATATTACACACAAGTTGGGCCCACCAGCGAGCCCAAGTAATGTTTATTGGAAATGTTGTTCGTGCTGGACTCTAAGCGTTTTAAATATTAATAATTTAACTTACTTAACTCACATAATAGCCCTGCGAAATAGGCAGTACCATTGCCTCGTCTTTAAAAAAAAATATGAACAACTGATGTTAAAAGAATGTGTCCAGAAATACCACCAGCAAATGGTGGAGCCGGGATTTGAACAGGGGCCGTCAGGGGCTGCACCTTAAGTACCTCCCTCCCAGAACAGTGAGCGGAGTGGTCAAGGCCATGCCGAGGAGAATCACATCCTTCAGATCTAATTATATATTCCAACCATTAGTGACTTGGCAGCCCCTTGTTAGAACAACTGAGACGGCGGCCGTAGAAGAAATAACAAGAAGTCATTAGATGTCTCTTTACAGCTTTCGTGGACTCCACAGAAGAATGTAAAAGTCAATAAGGAGCCCGCTACACTAACCATAAAAAAACACTTGCAAGCGGTCCAAATGCCGACAGACACCAGGAAATCCATAGAATCAGACTTGGGTGGTGGGTAATGATCTAGTTAGGGCTTTTTGAAAATATTTAAGCTGATAAGGCTTTCTTCAAATAAAAGCTTTCGGGGGGCCATTCTCCTGGCATACATAAGAGTTGGCAGATAGCAATGTCTCTCCTCTTCGGAATATTCTAGAAGCCTCTTTGTGCCCCATCTCCAATTCTTAGAGGCTCCTTGAGGTTCCCCAGGGGCCCGTTTTAAAGCTATCATGCTAATTCATTCTAGGCTCTCAGAACCAACCGCTGAGACAGAGATTAATCCAAGGTCATTCAGGGAGATATGGCAGAGTCAAGGTCAAAGGCAGCGCCGCCCTGTGATACGCTTGCATTTCCAGGAACTGCTGTCCTTCCAGTGGGCAGCTGTGGGTTTCTCTCTGAGCCACCCACGCGGCAGCACTGACAAGGCTGAGTGAAGCAGGTCTTCAGCAATCTTGGTGGAACAGCCCCACTTCGAGGGTCTAACCACCCCGAGCTAAGGCTAAGCGGCTCTCTGATCTACGGGGGGGGGGGGGGGAAGGGGGGGCAACATTTAAAACTGCCCAGCGGGAAGTATTTCCCAGGGGGCGGGAAGTTTTTCCTAGGGTATCAAAGGCCCAGACTGCTGTGAGTAGTCAAGCAGGTTGTTGATGGGGATCTGGTGCCCTCCCTATCCCCCACCCCCACCGTGCTTTTATGGTATGGCAGCAGGGTTCCACTGCATTTGAGCCAGAGAGTCAAAGAGTACCCAAGGGCTTCTACACCGCAGTGGTTTTATACACCCCATGTTTCTGAGGCATTCTCTGAATGTAACCAACAAACTCCAGCTGCCATTTAACTACACGAAGTTCCCAGATCTCAGCATGGGGAAAGAAAAGCCCTAGAAAGGCCCACCTTTGAGACAGCTCTCTAAGCCTAGGGAGCCGGAGAATTAGAAACGAATGCCTGCTAACTGGAGAGCTAAGAGGAGCTCTGGGCATAGCAGCCGGGTAGTAGTCAGGGTACCTCAGCCTTGCCAGGCAACGTCTGCATCCAGAGCACACTACTGACAGTCAAGACGCCTCAGACCACGCTGTATTTCACATTTGCAGAGGGAGTCCATCCTTCAGATTTCCTCTCCTCCTAAATAAACTATTGTCCTGACTTATTCTCTGCAGAGAGCAGAGTGAGGGCCACCCAGCTGCTTTCTACTCCTCCTCTCTGACTGCCTTGTTTTCTTTGCACCAATAGAAACTCAGAGGTTGTACCTGAATTACCACCAAGCCAAGTCTTACAGAGACACAAGGTTCTGACAGTTTTCCTTTGACGGATTAGACAGTCATTATTTTGTTCTGGCTTTTAACAGCTCTTCAACCTAACCTTCACCCCCATGTTCTTCCCACTCCAAGATGATGAGGCAAATTAGATGCAACCTATGCACTTTCTCTGGCTGCTTTTCCAGAGACCCTGAGTCCCTGACGTCTGTGAAGTTATTGGCTTCATTTGTCTGTTTTGTCCGGTGAACTCTTGCAAATTCCAGGAAATTGTTGAAGTTCATATCGTAAAGGAAAAAAGCCAATGTCCTTAATTTTTATCTGTTACGTTAGGGTGTCCTCCCATGGGGTTGGGCACCATCAGACTTGACCACAGCTCCGACATCACCTATTTTCCTGTGTTCCTAAACCCCACCCCCCACTTCCTTTTATCCGAAGGCTCGATGAAATCATCAGACTAATGTTGAAGAACTGTATTCAGCCTAGAACACCCGATGCTCTACCACACCTGACTTTAGACCCACAGAGCTCGGGGGTCTCTCTTAAAAGGATACAGCCGGGGCTGGGGATTTAGCTCAGTGGTAGAGCGCTTACCTAGGAGGCGCAAGGCCCTGGGTTCGGTCCCCAGCTCCGAAAAAAAAGAACCAAAAAAAAAAGGATACAGCCAACACCCCTCCCTGCAGAGAAAGCTGAGGTTTAGGGATCATGAGATCAAGGTCAGTATGAACTACATAGCAAATTCAAGGCTGGCTGGCACTGTAAACTACACAGAGAGACCAAGTCAATAATAATAATAATATTGATATCAATATCAATATTAATTATAATATAATTATTATAGTAGTAGTAATGACAGATGATGAGGATGAGGATGATGAGGATGATGAGGATGATGATAGCAACAACAGCAGTGTAAGGATTTGAAGAAATCTTTTCTTTTCCATCCTAATTCCATTGTATATTTACTATGATGTAAAGCAAACTCGTCCTTCTTATCACCTCCCAGACGTGCACATGGGAGGGGGGGAGCATGCACACGCGTGTGCACACACACACACTCATTTTTGTTCATGTGTATTCAGGTATATGAAGAAGCTTGAGGTGAACCCCAATGTCATTCCTCAGTTGTTCTCCACCTTGGGTTTTGCTTGCTTGCTTTTGGACATTTTTCACTGGCCTGGAGCTCACTAAGAGGGCTATGCCAGTGAGTCCTGGCCAAGCTGGCTGCCACCTCTGCAGAACTAGGATTGAACACATGCCCCCCACACCCATTTCATGTGATCTCTGGGGACAGAGCCCAGGTCTTCATGCCTACGCAGCAAGCACTCCACTGACGGGAGCCACCTCCCCAGCCCTGCTTTTGACCGTCACACTGAAATAACAGTGCGTATTCTACAAGATATTAGATAAGAGACGAAGGGACGCTAACACAGAAGGAAGCAGTCTAGAACGGCACTGCTCCACGTTGTGGTCAGAAGGGGCCCTATGCCCCTTCTGCTAGAGGTAAGAGAAATGGCTCCTTCTGGAAGGTGATGGAAACTGGTTTCACAAGTTCCAGAAGGGTGGTGGCTTTTACCTAACTGCAAGAAATCCTTCTACAGTCCAGGCTGAGTTCCTTTCTAGATATTTAGACTGCCCCTTGGGGTTTGGGGACCCAACACCCACCTGTCAATCAAAGCCAAGAGGACATCATTTTTTCAGCACCCTTAGCAAATGGCCGCTCCATTCGCGTACTCCTGTGCCTCAGGCTGTCTCTTCTTCCCTCAGACCTCAGGCAATGGTGCCCACCCCCACCGTGTCTCTGGCACGGAGGCTCCTATGCTCTCGCCCCCATCCCCATCTCACTGAATCCTCTCAGAGCCTTGGCTACTGTGCACACCTGAAAGCTCAGGCCATCTCCAGCGCACCGAAGACCACTTACTGCGGAATGAAGTACCTGGCATCTTAGAACAAGGAAAGCAAAAGCCACCGACGCCTCTTGAGTGTTGAAAATTCGCATGCATGTATTCTCATCCATCAGATGTTAGGGACACATTCGTCTGCTCCACTCAGAACTCATCATGTGGACTAAGCGACCCTGCTCCACTTGTTTTCAAATGAGTAAAAGGAACTGGCCACCCTTTCTGTTGGCCCTGCGGTTGGTACCTTACCCATTATTCTTGCCAAGGAAGCCCCCTCAGAATTCTTTCTCCTCATCACTCAGTGTAGCAGAGGGGGCTGAGGCTCAAATGAACTTGAGCAGTTACGCTGTGGTCCCTGGTCTCATTTGGCATCTTAAGTCTATCATCCTACCATCCCCTGTAAAATGCCCTCCTGAAGTCCTACGTCATTACCATAAGTACCCACCAACTCTCTTATTCACGTCCCTCCTGGATTTATTTTTTTTAAAAACTGGAGGTTAACAAGAAGCATCTCTAACCAGCACTGTGTGGAAACTTGCTATGCAATCTCAACTCGTTTCCTTGTCTTTCTATTCAGTGCTGCTTGGATGCGAATACCTCAGCCATGAGGCTATGGCTCCAACCAGCAGCCACACAGAACAAGACAGCGGACCATGTAAAGTTGACAAAGGGTGGACCTTAGGTTTAACACAAACTCTGCCTTTCCTGGCCTCTCAGAGTCTGAATGTCTCCCGACTACCATAACACCGGTAGGCTGCTGCAAGTGGACAGATGTGACCTTAACAGATGGCTTTTTCTTGTCTTGAATCTACTGGAGTTGTCATTCTATCACTTTTAAAGAGTGTCTCTCGTAGCCCAGGGGTGCCCTGACCTCTCAATCCTCCCCAGTATGCCTGGTTTGTGGCAGATCCCTAATGAATGGTGACCTCTCCTCGGTGCTTCAGGGTAACTTTCCCTGAACCTCCTTGCTTGCAAGAAAGGGCCAGTTTTAATGTCCTCTGGGAATGTTTTCTTCCTCAAAACCCTGCCTTAAGGCATTCGCCTTTCATGTTACTGTTTATATGCATCTGCAACCCTCCTTCTGTGTCCAGAAAAGAGGGGGGAAAGGGCTGAGGCCAGGAGACTAGGCACACTTTGTAGAGCGCTTTGAACTTCCATCAAGTGACAGAGGTTGGAGAGATGGCCCAGTGGCTAAGAGTGTTAAGAATGCACCCTCGAAAAGGACCTTAAGTCAATGTCCAGCACCTCACGTGGGGTAGCGCACCAAGCACCTGTAATTCCAGATCCTCGGGATCGAATGCCTCTGGCTTCTGTGAGCACCTGCACTCCTGTGCAAGTGTGGGTGCATGCACATGGATGTCCATGCAAATACACACACACACACACACACACACACACACACACACACACGCATAGCCAATTTTTAAGTTAAAGTCATTTCAAGTCAGCAACGAATCATCATTTGTATTTTTCATTTATCAGTGTGGGTTTCTTTAAGCCACAGAAGAAACCTTCTAAGTACATGGCACTAGCTTGGACTCACACATCTCTCTGGGGGCTGGCTGTCGCTCTCAAGATCTTTATGTTGTTTGTTTGTTTGTTTGTTTGTTTGGATCTGTTTGTTTTGCCTTTGTGTTATCCGAGTGTGGCTATCTGCAGATACAGTAGGATTTCTGGACAAACGAGAAAGGACCATCAAAGGCCAGTGCAGTGCTTGTCATCTAGAGGAGGACGCACCCTGTTACAAAGCTGTTGAGCATATCCTAGCATCCCACATACGCTCCCGAAGCTTATGCCTAGATGTTCCTATTATAATAGGAAAGCCCCAGTCATGGTCGGTCTGTTCCAAAGTTCAATGGAAATGCCCGTGGAATCTATAAAGGGAAACCCTGCCCTTGGTCACAGACACTGACTGGCCAGGGGTCCTAAAATGGTGCAGTTAGTTCAAAAGAGGCCAGGACAAAAAGTGCTAACTGGTCATATAACTCATCCTACTGACAGCGGCTGGCTGCCTCGGGAGGGGACACTCCTGCGTGGTGGGAGGCATCGCTGGCCCCAATGGGGCTTTTCAACAGCATTCACACACCTGGCTATGGAGTTTTAGCAGATGTTCAATGAGGAGTTTTAGAAAGTCAAAAAACACAATAGAAAGCAAGTAGTCCCTGCAGTCAAGAAGAATAGGGGTAAAAAGGCAGTGCCCAGAGACTTCCCGTCTAGGCCAGTGACTTACTACTGTGTGGTGGAGAGTTGCGACCGCTATTGTGTGCAGGGCATAAAACGGGAGTTATAAAACCTGGAGTTGGCACCAAAGGGATGGTTGCTAGAAAGAGCTACAAAAAGCCAGCGTCCATTTCTGCAGTTGATAGAAGATGAGATACCTGACACAAGCTGCTGTCTTCTCCTTTGGTCCTGTCATCCTGACACAAGTCTCTGACTCCTGCATGTTGGTCAAGGAGAAAGGCAAAGTCTCCTGGTGGCGTCCTTGTTCTCTGAGGCCCACGGAGGCTTCCTGGGCTTGCCTGCATGTCAGAAGCTTGGCTAGAAAATGTATCTTCCTTGCCTGGCTCTGCCTGCCTAAGCCACTTTGTTTTACATAAGGGGAAACAGATTCCCTCTGACTACATGCACACACACACACATGCGCACACACGTGTACATGAACCTGCACACACACATTTACACACACAGTGGCCTTGGCCTCAAACTCTTAGGTAGTAGAGAGCATTTCAAGCCCAGTTACTGTCTAAGAAAAACTCCCATGTCTTACTTCCCACGATGATGTGTAAAGGCAGATACTTTTGGAAACCCCCTAATACAGACCAACACATTTGAAACGGGGGTAAAATGGAAAGATCTAATGAAAACATGCGTCTGTAGCAGCCGTTAGGAAAATCGCCTTTCTAGCGATGGGTCACTGGGGAAGCCACTGATTTGCCTGGGGATAAACAGTCTCTCTTTGGTGTGCCTTTAGGAGACACGATCAGAACTTAATTCTAAATCTGGAAATCGTAATAAGAACTTGGTATTTTAAGGCACAGCCAAAGAAGAGGAAGTGATTCTGAGACAGCCCCCAGAAGAGGAGCTGTAATACTGTAGCTGTAACCCAGGCACGAGGAAGGGCGGGGCTGAGCGCTGGAAGGTAGGCTGTAACACTGTGGCTGTAACACTGTAGCTTTAGGAGGAGGGGGCGGGGCTGAGCCCCAGAAGATGGGCTGTAACACTGTGGCTGTAACACTGTAGCTTTAGGAGGAGGGGCGGGGCTGAGCCCCAGAAGATGGGCTGCAACACTGTGGCTATAACTCAGGTTTTAGGAGGAGGGATGTGGAGGAGTTAAAAGCCAGTCTCCACGTATCAGTTCACAGGCAAATTTCGTGGAACTGCAAACACACATTCTTACTGTGGCAAGCCTTCTTACTTGGTGGATGTCCGCTTTGAGCTTTGAGATAATGTGCGCTTCTTTGGGGATACGCAGAGACCAGGAAACCGATGATCCTTCCTGAAGAGCAGAGAGGCAGGGAGGCAGATTTGACACTTGAACTCCATACTGAAGCTGTGTCAGTGAGACACTTGAGCTGTGTGCAGGCGGCATAGGGATGTGGAGCAGGGACTCTGATGTGGGGCTTTCGAGGCAACTGGACTAGGGGGAGCTCAGGGGAAGCACGGCCACCATGCAAAGCCGGAAATGAACAGTCCTTTAGGCAGAAGTGAGCAGCCCCTTAGGTACAACCTGAGGCTAAGCAAAGGCTAACGAGTGAGTGATTTTTCCC
Organism: Rattus rattus; assembly: GCF_011064425.1. Lineage (NCBI taxonomy): Eukaryota > Metazoa > Chordata > Mammalia > Rodentia > Muridae > Rattus > Rattus rattus. The sequence goes on from NC_046167.1 coordinate 79,404,654, forward strand.
TTAATATCAAGCTCACCGTGTCTTACTATACCACATTACCGTAGCGTCTACAAGTAAATAATGCCAGGCCCAAACATCCCAAAGATTAACATTGCTTAAATTGATCTTCTTTTAAATATCGTCGCATTTCCCTCAAACTCAAAAGCAAACGCTGTGAGTCAGAGCCGTGGATTTCAAGGTCACTTGCTCCTGTGCTTCCCCAGGCTCCAAACGAAAGCCCATTACTCCACGCGCTTTAGCGTCCCGCTCGCCGTGTGACCACAGCCCGATGACCTTCAAATGCAATATCTACTGCGGCTGTCACTTTCATCTTTACCTGAGTGAACAGGATCGATGTTCTTCATCCAGCAATCCCAATTAAGCCACTGGCAAGCTCTGCTGAACCTGCAAGCTTTGGATTTATATTGAATTAATGAAAGCCAAAAGGACCGCCCACATCACAGCCACGCGTGACGTATCTGTGCCAAGACGAAATGTAATCACAATGTCACCAGGACCTTGTAGGTTGGTCAGCTGAGGCAAGGTGACAACCATGAATTGATCATGTGAATGTATGATAAACATCCTAGGAATCATTATAGAGCTAGCTTTCATTTAGGTTAATTACCCACAGGCCGGATGGTGAAAAGACGTGCATTCCAAGTCAGTTACTTTTGCGCCAATCAGTTAAGTCACCATCAAAGATGGCGTTTAAATAAAACCTGAGCCTTAGTGTTAGATCTATTTCCATATACATAATCCAAAAAAATTACATTTGGACATTTAATCTTTTTACTGTGAGATGATTTATCCATAAAATACTGCCTTTTCATTAAAATTACTCATCTTTTTCTAATCTATTATGTAAAATTCATATTACACGATAAATAAAACATTGTATGTTGAGGCCCACGTGTGGGTTATGTGAACATATATAGATGTCTCATATTTTTTTAATTTTGAAATTAGCATACATGGTATTAGGTTCCATCCTGACATTTTCAAACACAATTTGTTGTGTTAATTTCCATCTTCTTGTCTTCCCCCCCCGCAACTCCCCACCTCCCCATCCCCCCACCCACCACCTTCCCACCTCCTCACCCATGCACATTGGCCTGCTTCCTGCTCCGGTGTTCCACACTCCCTACCGCTCATCAGTGTCCTTCCTGCCCCCATGTTCCACGCACCCTACTGCTCCCCGTGCCTTTCTCGATAGCTCATTTCCCTCTTCCATGTTCTCTTCTCATTTCACAGCCTAGACACAAATTCACTTCCACTGATAAAACAGACTCACGTGCAACATGAGCTCAAGCCATACATACAGGAGACAGAAGACCCCGCCTCTTTTCTCCTCATCTCTCCGAATCTGAGTCTCTGAGCCGCCTCACTCGGAAGTTTCCGGCCATGTTTTCTTTCCTGCAAATATCATGGTTTCATTTCTGTTTACCACTGAACATTATTCCGCTGTGTCTACCACATTTCCATCGCCCGTGCATCTGCTGATAAGCATCTAGACCGGTCTTATTTCCTTGTTATCACGACTAGATCAGCAATAAATACGGATATGTGAGCAGCATAGATCAGATATAAAGTCCTTCAGGGATAAGCATAGTAGTATGGTGGGGTCCTATGACAGTTCTAGTGTTTGATTTGGGGGGACCTTCACTCTGATTTCTATAGTAGCTGTAGCAGTTTATAAGCTCATGGGGGGGAGGAGGGGGGCAGTTAAGGCTCCTCTCTCCACTCAGCCTCACAGCAGCTGCTGTCCCTGCCTGATGATTGCCTCTCTGACCAGCATGAGTTGGAATCTCAAAGTAGTTACGATATGCACTTCCCTGATGGCTAAGAACACCTTTTAAAGGACTTACTGGTCATTTTTATTTTTTCTTTTGGAAACTTTCTGTCATCTCACTAGTCCATTTCTTGACTGGCAGTTTGGGGAGGGTCTTTGGTGTTCAATTTTTTTAACTTATTAATATATATTCCAGATGTTAAGCCCCTGCCTGAAGTATGTCTGTCTGGTAAAGATTTTCTCCCGTCCTGCCTGTTGTCTGCTTTGCTGTGGAGAAGTTTTTAAATTTCATATACATTTAATTGCTAGAATTTTTAAAAGTGCATTTCATGAAAAACAAGTAAGAAAATCGTAGGTAGACAAAGCAATATTTGCCTCTGCACTTCAAGACAGGTTCTGATTACAGCGTTAGGCATAATAGCTATTAATGGTACAGTCTGACTTGCTGGGTTTACTTCTGAGAGAAAAAAAAAGGCTGCATACTAGAAGGCGGGACTGGATCTGATTACTCTGGTTGGTAAACTTGATTATCGTTTTTTCAACAATAATTAGCCTTTTATTTACAATAGTACTAAGAAGATAATTCTATTTCCTATTCTCCCCTAAGCTAACAAGGAAAATCAGGGGGTAACCCCCACCCTAAGCTACATCTTGCTGCTGAGTCCACTGGTAGCCATGTCTGGGGAGACAGGCTTACAAAGAATCCTGTGCTTTGATCATCTCAAACAAACACGGAAGTCTCCAGACTCCCACCAGCCACTGGAAGATAAACCAGGACGACTAGATGGGAGCAAGAGGACGAGAATGCACGGCAGAATGAGCGCCCCCAGAGAGCAAATGTTTTTGCAAGAAGCACACCGCCAGGGATGCGAATTCAGAAGGAACACGGTGGTGTGCAGGGAAGTAAAACTCAGACTGTGAGTGACCAGCTCCTGAAGGGAGGACCACCAAGCAAAACCTCCCAACACAGGAACCAAGGTCCCCAGCCAGGCAAAGTGCCAGTGGCAATGCCAGGGGCTCCTGGACAGGTACCCCAGTTAATCCGTCTGCCTTTGTTCTGCAAACGGTGGGTCAGGAAAATCATCACTCTATAATGAGTAAAAGTACAGTTTATGAAGGAAGAAGGAAGGAAGGGAGGAAAGAAGGAAGCAGGAAGGCTGAGGAATACATCTCAGAAAGCTATGCCCCACAGTAGGGTGGGGTCTTGGCACGCACTGGATTCAGCCAGCAAACTGCTTGCCGAACAAGCGTTAGGATGTGAGTCTAATCCTCAGCACCCACACTAAAGACCCAGAGTTGGTAACTTGAATATCAGTCCCAGCAATGGGGAGACAAAGACAAGCAGATTCCTGGGGCTCCTTGTGCAGCCATTCCAGCTGAATTGGCCAGCCCTGGGTACCAGAGAGAGACCTGTCTCATCATCAACAACAAAAAGGTGGTTAGCACTGGAATGATGACACCAGAGTTGACCTCTAGCCTCTACTCATACGCACATGCACATACATACATATACATGTATGCACATGTACACATGTATACACATAAATACATACACATGTACACACATGCATATGTATACATGTATAATATACACACATATACACATGTATACATATGCATATATACACTATACATATATACACATGTATACATATACACATGTACATATACACGTTTACACATACACATGTACATATATACACATATATTCTATGCACATGTACACATACACATGTACACACATGCACATTTACATGTACACATGTACACACATAATACATACACATATACACATGTACATGCACATACATACATGCAATACATGTATACACACAGAGACATGTACACATATGCATATATGCACATATACATATATATACATGTATGCATATGTACATATACACATGTACATATGCACACAAATACACATGTACACCTGTACACATATACACAGTGTACATATATATGTGTACACATATGCACATGTATCCATGTACACATGTGCACATGTACACGCATGTACACATATACCTGCACAATCATGAGCATGCACACACATAGAAACACACACCTACAAAAAGAATACTGTCAAAAGTATTCATGAAACCCAGACAATTGAATGAAATATGGCCCAAGAGGAAGAGTGTGATAAGAGAAAAGAGAGAGACGAGCCAGGGATGGAGAAAATGCAAGCAGAATACGTGAAGTCCTCATTAAAGATTCAGTTACAGAACAGTCAAGCACACCCAAGGACAGGCTTCAGAAAACTGGACATATTGAAAAGGAAAAAGCATTTTTTTAATTACTAAAGCATAATGCTAATTTTAATGATCTAATGGAGAGAAGCCACTGTGATGTAAGGAAGATAAGCAATGTCAAGCAAAAAGGATTCAAAGATAAAACAGAAGTCTCCTGAGTCTCGCCACAGGAGATTCAACAACTAAAGCGATCATCAAAACAAAACAAAAATGTCCCCAGAAAGTGGTGTGATGTGAAAGCCAGTTCTCATAAACGTTTAAAACAAAAGAAAGAAAAGAAAGCTATGAGTTCTGGAGCGAGCCAGAGCCATCTAAGAAAGGATAAAAAGGTCGTTAAAGGGAAGATGAGTGGTCCTGAATCAATACGGTAGTAAAAGTCGCTGCTCATAATGAGATCTGAGGGAAAGAGGAGGGAGGCGCATCTGGAAGAATCCAGAGCAGGGAGAGAGAGTAGTAGAGCAGAACCAGCCCGTGGTCTGAGCCAGGTCATGGGCGGGAGGGGAGAAAGAGAGAGAGTGGCCATGGGAGAGGGGACCAAGAGGGCTGGCTCATGGCCAACGTGCAGGGTTATACAGAAGTGAGGGGCTAAGGGAGGGTTGAGAAGTTCAGGTACCGAGGGAGCCTGAAGGTCAGCACGCGCCTGTGTGCTGGTGGGCATCACAGCCGTTTGCCCCAAGTTTCTTCTGGACCTGAAACACACACATCAATGTCTGCAAAATTATCATTACTTCCCAGTATATGAATATTAAGAATTACAAAATATAGACTAATGGACCACTATCTAGGAAAAGTAGAGGAAAATTTGAGAAATAGTAGGAAAATTTCCAGAACTAAAGAAAATTATTATTGCAAGCACCGAAAGGTTGTATGACTAAGAAGACAGAAATGAGCCCTTAAGACCTCAAACAACCATTAAAATATGGGGAGGGGACTGGAGAACTGGAGAGATGGTTCAATGGTTAAGGGCACTGACTGCTCTTCCAAAGGAACCTGGTTCTCTCTCAGCACCTACATGGCAGCTCACGACCACCTGTAACCCCAGTTCCATGGCATCCCATGCCCTCTTTTGGCTCTGTAGGCACCAAGCACACATGTGGTACACATACATGTAGACATAGAGTAAAAGTAAATAAATAAAACCTTTAAAAAAGTAATTAGGCAGGAAGATGGATGTGTGTATATGTGTGTGTGCATGCATGTGTGTGCCTTTGCACACATGTGTGTATTTGCATGTGTATATATGTATGTGTGTACATATGTGCATGTGTGTATATATTTGTGTGTACACATATGTATGTGTGTAAGTGTGTGTGTACGTGTGTGTGTGTGTGTGTGTGTGTGTGTGTGTGTGTGTGTGTGTGTTGAACACAGTGCTAGAGATCTGATCCAGGGATGTGTACATTTTAGGCAAACCCTCACTGAGCTCCACCCTCAGTCCCCAGATTTAGTAATTTTTTTTAAAATGTTTTGTTAGCTCAGTAGTAGATACACACATAACAAAATAGAACAAGGGAATTATAAACAAATTAAAAGCATATACAAACTTGATATAAAATAAAATGATAGGCCATGTCAACAGAGAGAGGAGGGACTACTCAGTCCACCATACTAGAATACTGTTTCTATTAAAAATGGAATCTTATTTTGCCGGAGTCTAAATTAAGTCATTAGATGTATATAAAGAAAACAACTTAGATATTTTTGAGTTTGTGGAAGCCTCCTCGTTTCAGTGTTGACTGACAAAGGGCCTGGATACCATCACCTTATTCCTTACAGAAAGAAAAAAAAAACCTAGGCAAACTTAACACGCCTTTTCTTGGACCCATTATAGAACTGAGCTCCTGAGGAAAGACCCCTGAGGTCTGAAGAGCCTACGTCAAGGCCAGACGATCTGGAGCCAAGTGGCTAAAGCCACACTCTGGGGTCACGTGAACGGCAACTGTGACAGACGTAGGAGGCAGAGTGTTGAAGAAAGAGTGCTACCACTGATGGTCTCAAGGACCCCCACTTTCATGGGATCCACATCCAGACACTGTTCCAGTTCTTCCAGAGAAGGAGGCAAGGAAAACCAGCATAGGATGACAGAGAAAGCTACTTCCCACGGGTCACGCTTCCTCAGTGAGGAAGAGACCCACTGAACCCCTGTCAGCCATTCTCCTGACTCCTCCTGGCGAGAGGCTGTTAGTCAGGGTTCTCTAGAGAAACAGAACGGATAGAGTGAACACGTACTAAAGGAGGAGGATGAGTCTGAGTGTTGTGTCACACATTTGATCTCAGCCCTTATAAGGCAGAAGCAAATGAGTACATGATTGGGGCTAGCTTTGTCTGCAACGTCCATCCCTACTGAGGCTTTCCAATAAAATCTGCAAGCGGTTGACAGTAGTTATTGATCTAGATCTAATTCTTGGACTCGTGACAGTCTCTCACTTCATAACATTCTCTCACAGGGTTTTACTGATATGATATGGAAAAAGTCTTAACATATTTGATCAACCCTAGGTGAAAATGAGTGTGTGTATCTGCATGTGTGTCTGCGCTTACATGCATGCGTGTCTCTGCATGTGTGTCTGCGCTTACATGCATGCGTGTATCTGCATGTGTCTACACCTATACATATGTATGTGCTTGTGTGCACATGTGTCTGTACCTATGTGTATGTGTGTACATGCACGTGGATGTGTTGTGTGCATCTGTGTATGCATGTGAACATATGTGTGTTATGTGTACATGTGATTGTTTGAATGAGAATGTCCCAGATAGCCTCAGAGGTTTGACTATTTAGTTACCCAGCTGGTGACATTGTTTAGGGAGGTTTGAGAGGCGTAGCCTCGTCGAGGAAGTGTGTCACCGGGGAGAAGTGAGTTTCGTTCTATTTTACCTTATACTGAATATTTTGAGGATCAAAACTTGGAGAAGTGTGGACTAAAAGTAGGATGTCTGTCTCAGTGTGTAGGTCCTGTGAAGTGTGCCTTCTAGAACCACTGGAAACCTTTGCCATTTCTCAGCTCTGCAAACTGAATACTGTTGCTGAGGAACCGCTTTGCCTTTGTTTAGAAGTGAATTACATCATTGTATTTTTAGTATCATTTAGTCTGGAACATTGATTGCAACATAGAAGGCAAAAATTCCTTCTCTGGGATACTTACTGTGAGGACCTCTGAAAAATGGGGAGGAAGGGAGACAAGAAGCAGAACTGCTAGAATATTCCAAATAAAATTGTGAGTGCATGAATATACTTAATTGACTGCATGTGTGCCCAGTTTTAACATCTTTTAAGTAAAAAAGCAAAAACCTCCCAGTGACAGAAAAAGACAGAAAAGAACATATTTTCTTGTTTGTTTTAGAGACAGGGTTTCTCTGTGTAGGCCCTGGCTATCCTGGGACTTGCTTCGTAGATCAGGCTGGCTTCAAACTCACAGAGGTCCACGTGCCTCTGCCTCCTGAGTGTGGGGATTAAAGACATGCGCCATGCCTGGCCAAAAAGTAATTTTACGTTTATTCATTCCATGTCGTTAATGGAAATGCAGAATGCCGAGTCAGGGTCAGGTCCCCATCTACCACTTTGCTAACACAGAGCACTGTAAGCACATAAACTTAAAGTCCAAGACGCGACCGTTGCCGTCTCAGTGGAAAGAGCTATACGAATGTCATCACCCCATCGAAACTACAAAAATGATGGTGATTGGAGAGCTGTGAGGTCCCCTTCAAGCCAAAAGATATGAAGTGTAAGATCCAACACTCACTTGACAGAAAAGTTCTGGGTAGCAAATAATAGCCCGATGTAGAAACCACAGCGGTGCCCATTGGAGAGATGGGTGCACTACAGGTGCCTGCAGGTGCCTACAGCAAGGCCTCTGAAAGTTAGCCGCTGCCAATTCGCTTAGGCATCGTTGTCAAATGGTCATGCCTGGAGCAGGAACCACTTACCCCTGAGGGTTAAGTACAGACTGATGGACCCACCCACCCTGGATTGCTGCTCTCCCGTAGTCAGGTGGTTTGGTAGCAGCTCAGCTTCTCGGCGTAAGGCTTGTGGCCACTATCTACTCGCTAGTTATTTATTATTATTATTATTATTATTATTATTATTATCAACAATATCATCATCATCCTCATCCTCCTCATCATCATCTTCATCATCCTCCTCCTCATCATCATCCTCATCATCATCCTCATCATCCTCATCCTCCTCATCATCATCATAATTATTATTTAAACTTTGAAAAATCTAGTTTAAAATTATCACCCATCATTGAAATGACAGTGCCAATGCCCTACTTTAAATGACACTCACACAATGTAACCCAAGAACACGGAATGGGAACCTTCCTGGCTGTGGTCAGTGATGTCAAGGCAACAGCTGACTTTAAATCAGTCGTGATGGAAATATTTACACTACGGAAGTGGGCAAGAAGCGAAATGCAAGGCTCTACCTCTCAAAGGGCCAATGGTTCAAGACGCTCGCCGGCACCACTCCCCGAGATGTGGACAGCACTCTGCAGCTCTCCCGAGAGCCATCACTAGCTAGTCCATTAAACCTCGAGGCTGCCCCAATGCTTCTGTGTGGATTCACTCTTAGGGTGCAGCAGAAAGAAAGAACGCTCTGTGGGAAGAGCTAGGCTCCCTCCAGAGTCCTGCTGGAGAGACACAGGATGGACCATGCCTGGCAGAGCCCCCAGGCAGGTGAACCCGGTTGCTTTGGGTGTGAGAAGGGAAACTGTAACAAGGACGTTTAACAATTAGCTGTCCCGGCAGGAACTAAAACTGCCACGGGTAAGTTCTAATGGCACACTAATTGTAGTTTGTAGATGCCCAGCAGTAACCCATAATTATTTGCTTAGTAAGGTTATTAGTGAACAGAGTCAGTAGTGGGTGGGGTTGGAGATTCAGGATACGAGCTTCACAAAGGCATCTGGGAGTGGGGAGGTTGGGGAGCAGGAGCTGAGTGAGCCTGCCCTCCACTTGCCAGCCACAGACACCTGATGCTTTAAACTTTGCAGGAAGTATTGTGTGCTAATATAAAGCTGACAGGAAGAGCTCTTGTCTACAGGAAAACTTAAGAAGCATGGGATTGGAAGCCATCTAAATGTAGTCATAGGAGCACGGGATCACCTTATCCAGGGATTCTGTCACCATCTTAGTTTGCAGAAGCACACCCTACTGCTCTGGGTCACATTCAACAGCCTTGTTTGTGCTTCCCAGGTCTGTCTGTCTAGGGATGGACTACTTACTGGGTCCCTCCCACATCAATTAGTAATGCTGAAAATGCCCCACAGACCTATACAATGGAGACAGTTCCTCAACTGACAGTCTGTCTTAGTTAGGGTTTCACTGCTGTGAACAGATGCTATGACCAAGGCAACTCTTATAAGGTCAACATTAGGGCTGGCTTACAGGGTCAGAGGTTCAGTCCAGTATCATCAAGTCAAGGCAGGAGCATGGCAGCATCCAGGCAGGCATGGTACAGGAGGAACTGAGAGTTCTACATCTTTATCTGAAGGCTGCTAGATGAAAAATGACTTCCAGGTAGCTAGGATGAGGGTCTTAAAGCATATGCCTACAGTGATACACCTACACCAATAAGGCCACACCCACTCCAACAGGGCCACACCTAATCCAACAAGGCCACACACACCTACTCCAACAGGGCCACACACTCCAACAAGGCCACACACACCTACTCCAACAGGGCCACACACTCCAACAAGGCCACACCTACTCCAACAAGGCCACACCTACTCCAACAAGGCCACACACACCTACTCCAACAAGGCCACACCTACTCCAACAAGGCCACACACACCTACTTCAACAAGGCCACACCTACTCCAGCAAGGCCACACCTACTCCAACAAGGCCACACCTACTCCAACAAGGCCACACCTACTCCAACAAGGCCACACCTACTCCAACAAGGCCACACCTACTCCAACAAGGCCACACACACCTACTCCAACAAAGCCACACCTACTCCAACAAGGCCACACCTACTCCAGCAAGGCCACACCTACTCCACAAGGCCACACCTACTCCACAAGGCCAAATCTACTCCAGCAGGGCCACACCTACTCCAACAAGGCCACACCTACTCCAACAAGGCCACACCTACTCCAACAGGGCCACACCTACTCCAACAAGGCCACACCTACTCCACAAGGCCACACCTTCTAACAGTGCCACTCCTGGGACCAAGCATATACAAACCATCACAGAGTCCCTCTTTCCAAATGTGTGACAATGAAGATTGGCCAACTTTCCATTCAAGAGTGAATTGTCCAATTCTATATGCTACCCTCCAAGGCTCAGGAAAGATTAATGGAAGGAGGAATGGAAGAACTGGAGGAGGTGGGAGCAGGAGGTGTGGAACACTGACTCCTAGACACAGCATGGCTGCCGTCCTCTTGAATTCCCAGCAGCCATGATTACATGCAAGCGATCTACACAAAATTAGGTCTGTCACAACATCATGTCATAGAGAGGGGAGGAGTTCAGGGGGCCCACATCCCCTCCCCATGAGAATGTTTGTGCTGTTAATGTCTAGTGGGAGAAAGAGGCTATTTCTCAGTGGTGTTGAAGCCAGTCAGGTGAGGTGCCATGTTCCCGTAAATTCTCACACTCCTGCAAACAACTCAACAGGAATATGAATCACAACAGGAAAATAGACACGAAAGTCGAACAGTGGAGAGGCTGTTGGGAAGAGCGAAAGGGGGACAAGAGAAGGTAACAGAGGAGGACACGGGGACATGATAGAGATGAGTTCTGCGTAGGTAGGGAAAGGCCATAGTGAAATCCCTTTGTGTCTGTTTGTGTTTATTGTACAAAACTGGGAACCCAGATATGTGGGGCTTATGTGTTTGCACTTATTAGACCTTCTTCTTGAATCACCGCCTGATAATACGCAGTGACCATCTTTAATCTCTAGTTTTGTGTGGTCTATTTTACCGGGCACAGCGGAATAGCCACAGCAGCTGGAGCTCATCTCCGTCCACTGAGAGCTCGCCTTCACCTTCTCACTTAAAGTCCTGAGGTATGGGATGGCTTTGCCAATGAGGTGTGTTTCTTGGAGACAGCAGGTATTTACATTTTTATCGTTTGAGTCTAGTAAGCTAGTCTCTACGTCTTCCCTGGTGGGTTGAGCCAATTTCATTTTAGGTTCTCGCTGAGAAGTATATACTGGTTTCTACCACCATATTGGGTTTTCTTTTTCCCATTCGTATCTGAGGTTTGCTCATTTACTGTGGTAGACATGATTGGTTCCTCCCTAAGACTCCGTTCACCTGTCTCTCTCATGAGTTTATCCTTCCTTCCCTCTGCTCTTGTAAACTGAGACCTTTATCCCTTCATAGACAGCCTAGGTATCTTCAGGATCCCTCCATGGATAGCCTCAGTATCTTCATATCCCTCCATGGATAGCCTCAGTATCTTCTGCAATGCTGAGTTGGTGGTCATCAACCGCCTCAGTTTGTGCTTGTCTTGACATGTCCGCGACTGTCTGTCAGTCTGAAGAGAGAGCTGTCTTGATTGGCAGTCATTCACTGTCAGGGTTGGCGACACATCACTCAGTGTTGTCCTGGCTCTGGTGTGAACTCTGACACTACCCTGATCTTGGCCTTTGTAGGTAAGCTGACATGTTTTTTCTTACAACATTTTAAATTATTTTTTATATTTTGAGAATTTTACATATGCATAGAATGTATTTTGATCGCATAAATTGTCCTGTCCTCTAAAAACTATGCCTTCTCTCCCAACTTCATATACTCTTTTTTTTTATACCCACCAGATTTAATACATGCTGCTGCTGCTGCTGCTGCTGCTGCTGCTGCCGCCGCTGCTCAGGTGCGGCATAGTAGCACTGACCTTGAATCCTCACAGGCCAATCTCTGCTCTGCAAGTGTGCGGCCATCCTACTCTATCTAGTGAGTTCTAGGACAGCCAGGGCTACACAGAAAAACTCTGCCTCAAAAAAAAAAAAAAAAAACGAACAAACAAACAAAAAGAACCCCACAGAATAGACAGACAGACATTATACATGTGGATATGTGTGCATGCATGTGTATGTATATCCTGCTCATACACACATCGACTGTCAATAGCTCCTCGACTAGAAGTGGAGGATGGAGTCCCTCCCCACCCATGCTTGAGTCCTGGTTGGCTTGACCTTGTACGGGTCTTATGCAGGAAGCCACATCTGCTATGAGTTCAGGAGTTCACTGGTCCTGTCATGCCCAGAAGACCTTGTTTTGCTCAAATCATCCCAACCTCTGGCTTTGGCAATCTTTGCTTTCTCTTTCATGATGTTCTCTGAGCCTTGGGTGGGGGGAGAGGGTGATACAGATGCCTCATCTGTGGCTGAGAGCTCCACTGACACCTGTTCCCTACACTCTGACCAGGCGTGAGTTTCTATATTCCCCACCCCACCTACTACACAAAGAAACTCCCCTGATGAGGCCTGAGAGCTGTACTAATCTATGTGGGACCGTGGATCATGCCAAGAAACTTGGTAAGGTAGAGTGGATCTGAGACCCCAGAACTCAGGTACCCACCTGAGACAGTAGGCACCTCCCTGGTCCCTACCAGATATCTGGCCTGGAACATGTGCCCATACTCCCCACATCGGTCACATAGCCAGAACAGAGCTCTCCATGCTAACGAGGTATCTAGAGGCCCTTAGGGTTTAGCCAACAAGCTTCTCCTCCCAGACACTGCTCCCTGCAAAAAGTTTTTAATCTCTGATCCACTCTGAGGAGTTGGTGAGCATCCATTTTCCACGAAGAATAGAGTCAATAAATGGTGTGGATCAGCATGGACTTTCTCTTCTGTCGAAACTACCATGGGGAGCATGGAGAAGGCCTTTGCTTACAGAGCCGTAACCTAAGTCTCCATAGAAGGCCCTTCTGTGCTTACAGACAACCACAGACAAGCTAAGGACAATCACCAAAGAGCTAAGCTGGAACATCCATTTCCCCTGGCCTGGGACTAGTCTCCATCCTCAGCCTGCTGCCCCTGACTCTGCTCCCCATGGCTCGTGACTCAGGGGTGCCTAGATCTCCAGGAGTTTGGGAGAACCCAGTCCCAGTCTTATCATGGGCTACAGACCCCTTATCCTTTGTTCTCTATTCCTCTGTGCTGCACCCCAGCAGTGACTGGAGACCCAGGAATCAGAGAACCCCAGCTTCAGCCTCCCCAATCTTAGACTGAGTTCTCCCAACCCCTGAGCAGTGTCTTGGTGCTTCCCTAACACCTAGCAACGGACAGCAGAGGTGGTACAGAGAGAGGCAGTCAAGCACTCCTCACATTTATCCTCCCCAGGGGCTGTGCCCAGCTCCCCAACGGTGGGGCGGAATGGTAACCCACAAATCTACAGGTGTAAAATATAAATTTAGAGAGCAATTTGATACTATTTCCTCTTAGCAAAGTAACAGTAGTGATTCCCCCTGTGTCATACGGACTCCACAGTTACAGGTCCTTGAGCTGGACTTACAGGACTAGATAATGCATTTCCTCCAACTAGAAAGTAGTTGTGACTTCCCTAACATTTACGCCACTATCCCGCTCACAGGCATAACTTCCCATACCAGTCATTGTAGCTGTGAGGCCACAGAGTTGACACCTGGCTAAGACTGTGGATGACTATTCTATCCCAGAAGCCAGCATAGCAACTTCAGGCGCTATGAAGCTAGCCAGCGGGGAGGAAGATCCACAATCAGTACCAACTGGATCACTCCACACCCTGTGGCCAGAATACGTGGTATCTTCAGCAAGAGGGCCTTACCATCAAGTTCTGGTGGCAACTCTTAGCCATGGCAATTACTGTGCTGTTCTGGGAGATCTCGGGGAAACATGTAGCCACTGACTTAGGAGGGGGTATCCCACACAGACGCAGAGGTTATTTGCCAACCTACAGCATTCAGAAGGAACATTAGTCCATTGTGTTGAGCAACAGTTGAAGTTTCTACATGAATATACGTCATTGGTAAGCTTACAAAATGGTAGGTTTCCCTATGGCTTTTTCAAGCATCATTGGTGTTAGTTACTCCTGCCCTTCCTCTGCACCTTGGACCTTTTAATGTTGTTTCTCTCCCTTGTAATCTTGGAAATAATGTCAAGAGAGGAATTATTCCTTCCTATGTCTATTTAGAGTTATAAATCTGCCCTGTCTTTGGTCATCTGTTTCTTCCCTGAAACTTGAGGAAACTTTTTGCTATGACTTCATTGAAGAGAATCCCTGTATCTTTATGGTTACCTCAGCAACTTGTCCCACCCAGAAAGTCTGAGGTTTATGCGCTAGTCACATCTCAGCATTTTTGATACAGTGGCCATGACTGACACCGTGACCATGCTTGACACTGTGACCATGCTTGACACCGTGACCATGCTTGATACTGTGACCACACTTGATACTGTGACCACACTTGATACTGTGTGACCATGCTTGATACTGTGACCACACTTGATACTGTGACCACGCTTGATACCGTGACCATGCTTGACACCGTGACCATGCTTGACACTGTAACTACACTTGATACTGTGACATGCTTGACACTGTGACCATGCTTGACACTGTGACCATGCTTGACACTGTGACCACACTTGACACTATGACATGCTTGACACTGTGACCATGCTTGACACTGTGACCATGCTTGACACCGTGACCACACTTGATACTGTGACCACACTTGATACTGTGACATGCTTGACACCGTGACCACGCTTGATACCGTGACCACACTTGATACTGTGATACTGTGACCACGCTTGATATCGCGGACTACGCTTGATACCGCGACCATGCTTGACACTGTGACCACACTTGATACTGTGACCACACCACGCTTGATACTGTGACCACGCTTGATACTGTGACCACGCTTGATACCGTGACCACGCTTGATACCGTGACCATGCTTGATACCGTGACCATGCTTGACACTGTGACCACACTTGATACTGTGACCACGCTTGATACCGTGACCATGCTTGATACTGTGACCATGCTTGACACTGTGACCACACTTGATACTGTGACATGCTTGACACTGTGACCATGCTTGACACTGTGACCATGCTTGACACTGTGACCACGCTTGATACTGTGACCACGCTTGATACTGTGACCACGCTTGATACTGTGACCATGCTTGATACTGTGACCACACTTGATACTGTGACCACGCTTGATACTGTGACCACGCTTGATACTGTGACCACGCTTGATACTGTGACCACGCTTGATACTGTGACCACGCTTGACCACGCTTGATACTGTGACCACGCTTGATACTGTGACCACGCTTGATACTGTGACCACGCTTGATACTGTGACCACACTTGATACTGTGACCACACTTGATACTGTGACATGCTTGACACCGTGACCACGCTTGATACTGTGACCACACTTGATACTGTGACCATGTTTGACACTGAGACATGCTTGACACCGTGACCATGCTTGACACTTAGACCACACTCACAATGTCATAATTATCACAGACACTTGAATTTTGTCAAACATCCATATTCCTTCTTCTGCTTGGTTAAGCTCACTCCTGATGTTTTCCACCATGTTCTTCATCTGATCCTTTGAGTTTTCACTTATTTCTATTTCATTTTTACTAAAAATAAAAAAGTCTGTTTCTTTGCCTGCTTTTGTTCTATGCTGCAGATTTTGTTAAGGTCTACACTGACTCTTTCTCCTTTGCAGCCGGTCTTCCTAGCTCTTACGCTAAACTCATTGGTTTACTTGTGTTCTTTTTCAGAACGCTGATCGTTTTTACCAGTAAACTTCTGAAATATCCCCCTGCCATTGTACCCACTCCAGTGACTTTATGCTCTGTAGTTAGGAGATGTGATCCTTTGGAGAAGTTGTACTGTCTTGATCTTTAATGTCTCTTGTGTTTTCATGTAATCTGTGCATCGTTGGTTTGGATTTTTCCCTGATTTATTTTTTGAGGATTGCTTATGTGAGATGCTTTCTCTTGGAGGTTTAATTCCAAGTAACAGAGCAGGGAGAAAGTAAACAACTGTTTCAGGAAGCTGCGGCTCCTGCACACAGCAGGGGGCTGTGCTGCTGAGGCTCCTCTAGGTTACCTCCCTGTGGTGGTTTACATGAGGTTCATGTATTTTAACAGCTCATTCCCAGTGCATAGAACTGTTTGGGAAGGATTAGGAGGTGTGGCCTTGTTGGAGTGGGTGCATCATTTGGGGTGAGCGTCTAGCTTTCAAAGGCTCGTCGTTCCCGGTCTGTTCATTCTGCTTTATGATTTTGATTGTTATGCTCTCCCAGCTACTGCCTCAGTACCATGCCTGCCTCCCCAACCACTGTCATGCTCCCCACCATGATCATCATGGACTCTAACCTTCTGGAACCCTGAATCCCAGATCCAATGCTTTCTTTCATAAATTTCCTCAGTCATGGTATCTCTTCAGTCAACGGTAAAAAGAGAAACATTTAATTGCGGCTTGCTTACAGTTTCACAGGCTCTGTCCATTAAGGTCATGACAGGAAGGATTGGGACATGCAGGCAGAGACTGAATCAGGGGCTGAGAACTACATCCTGACCTGTAGGGAAAGAGATGGGATGGGAGATCTGGGTCTGGCATGGGCTTTTGAAACCTCAAAGCCTACCCCGAGTGACACACTTCTACACACAAGGCCACACCTCCTAATCCTTCTAATCATTTCAAATAATGACAACCCTGGCTTTCAAATAGCAACAGTCCCTGGTGACCAAGCATTCAAATATATGACCCTGTGGAAACCATTTTTATTCAAACCACAAACTTCTTTTATTAATTATAAAGGTCCTTCCTCTCTTTCTATCTTTGGCGATCGAGTCCATTTTCCCTTTTTCCGACATTTTTCTTCACTCATTCACATGGAGGCAGATTGTAGCCCACAGCTTACCCAGAATGCCTACAATATATGCCCTTAAATTACAGCTCCAATACACGTCTTCTGGGCTGCCTTAGGCAAGTCACTTAGCCTCTCTGAGCTTTGCTTTCCTGACGTGTTATCTTCATGACTCTTCTGTCGTTGTGATAAAACACATGACCAAGGAACATTAGAAACTAAAATGTTTAATTTGGCTTACTGTTTCAGAGGGTTACGGTCCATAATGGTGGACCAAAAGAACAGCTGAGAACTCAAGACCTTGATTCATCACTACGAAGAAGAGAGAGACACTGGGAATGGTACTAATCTTTTGAAACCTCAGAGCCTGCCCCCAGTGACACACTGGGTCTAATCTTCTAATTCTCCCCAAGCAGTTCCACCAATGGGAGACCAAGTACTTAAACATATGAGCCCATGGAAAAGGATAGTCTCATTGAAGCCACTACTTGTCCTAGGACATCCTGTCAGAGAAAAAGAAGTCCTTCATTGTACCATGTGTTCAACAAATATTCCTGGAACCGACAAATAAATTCCAAGTAGAGGTGAGCAGAGACTGTTTTGTAAATGGAATGTAGAAAAGAATTATATTAACCAATGGGGCTTTTGGTTGCTTCTTTTAAACGAGAGCCAGAAAAATAAAGTAAGGCCCATTCAATGTTTTTAATTATCTTCTGATTCAGAAATAAGAGATTTTTTGTCCTGGCGTATGGAAAGCATGATGCCGCATCCTGTTTCCCCCTCTCACAGTAATTGTCATAAAAGGTTTCAATCACGGTGCCACTCTGTCCAAATGAGGCTTTCTTCAATGGAGGAGCAAGGCCTGGTATCCTGCAACCTGCAAGAGAAAGAGGGATCCAATACAGGGCCTGCTTTCTGAGGAGACGCCACAGAATTTGGTGAAGCATAAGTCGTGTAGCTATGAAAGAGTCTTTCTTGGCACCGAGGGCTCACATCAGGCAGGAGTCCACATGAATTGCATCCTAATGGAGTACTCCAGACATCTTGAATTTGAGGCAGGCTTTTTCCAAAAGAACTGACCAGCTCGCCAATGGGTAATGAGGCACGGAGGCAAAGTGGCATAGACAGCCTTGTCATGCCCTCATCATGCCCTTGCGGGTGGCTACTTTGGGGTTATGTGCAAACTGGCGATCTGTTTCCAGGTGATCTTTTCTCTCTGCATTTTTTTTTTCACTAGAGACATGGCATGACCTTCTCGGGGCTACCATCAAGACTCTGGTCAAGAAGAATGATTTCCCAGATCTTACAGATAGCTGGCATCGGTGACAAGGCCAGTAAGAATGAGACAGACAGTTTAGGAATTCCACATTCTCACTGAGAAATGAGCGTGCAAACACAACATGTGCCTGGAAAGGTAGCTAAGTACATTCTCACCTAAAATGTAAGACATCTTGGTCTCTCTAACATCACTGAAATGTGTGTGTGTGTGTGTGTGTGTGTGTGTGTGTGTATGAACATTGAACGTAAAAATATAGAAAATAACCTTTCTAAGCTTGAGATCTTATGCAAACCAAAAAGAGAAAACAAACATTTAAGTGCACAAAATTTAACATTTATGCATTAGAAAAAAATCAGTCATAAAAATAAGTAACAAATATATAATTCCTATGAGGGAGTTCACTTTTCTGGGGCTGAGGAGATAACTCTGTGGGTCAAGCGCTTACTGTGATGGATCTGAGTTTGGATATCAGTGACCCCCGGCCTGGCTCCAGCAGATGTTGCTGCTTGATTCTAGGATCGCTTTTACTTTGTCCTGATTTCTTCAATGTCAACTGTTCTGTTCATTCAAAAATGTACAGTTGAGTCTGTGCATGTCCGTGTCATTTCTGGGGTAACATTTGCTGATTTGTTACATAAAGTTTTTACAACATTTACATCTCCCGGGGTAATCCATCCCTGCCGTTTTTTTGTTGTTTTTTTTATTTGAAGTACACGTTATCAGGTATGGAAACCCCTATGCCAGCTGACATGCCAACTTTTGACTCTCTGTTCCCGTCTTGCTTCTTAGCGACAACAGAAAGTTGTGTCCTGTTCTGTTACTCAATAGCAGACTTACCGGGTCTGTCATGGAAATGACTGTGCGCCTGCGCAATGGCTTCCAGTCGACGGCTCCCCTCAGGTTCCTCTTCGTTCTTGCCCTACCTGGCCTTCGATCCTATAGGACTTACTTGTGAACAGACAGACAGAAAGCTCTCCTTCCAAAATATGATAGCAAACTACATCCAAGAAAGATCTGAGAAAGAAGTCTTTCCTTCAACAAAGGCAGCCCGGCACATGCTATCAGATGTTCCACGAGAGCAGCCATCTTCCCTCATCCTTGCCCGAGTCACCTCACTACGGAGCATCTTGTCATAGCCCTGATGGTCACTTTTTTTTGTTTGTTTTTTAGAAATATTAACTCCCAATCTTTTTCATGTTGTGACTTAGGCTTTAAAAAAAAAAGAAGAAGAAAACAAAAAACAAAAAAAAACTGATGCTGATTCCTGTTTCGCATTTTTAATAAATTCATACCACCGACTGATGGATGCAGGGGAAACCCCAGTTAACCTCAGCTGAACTGGTACCCAGCGATTTTCACGGATGCTTGCTCCATTGTACAGGGCTCACGGTCTCTGAAACAAAAGCCGACATGTGGCTTGACAATCGGGAGTCTATTTTTAGGGACGGAATAGTTAGCAAACCAGAAAATCCAGGCCATATGCATGCCATTAACTATATATAATGAATGATGTGTATGAATAATGTATGGACATGTGGGCCGGCTAGTGCCGCTCAACTGGCCAAGGTAAATTGCAGCTTTTCAGGGGTTGGCTAATCAAGCCACTATGCTGCTTGTGGTCTCCATTCCGACGGCTTACTCAATTGATGTCAGCTCCCGTGATTAAACCACTTAATATGGAAAAATGACAGACAGCATTACATTACGTCTTCTCTAAGAGGACTATAAAACTGTTTTAAGTCTTTTAACTCAGCGGAGAAACTCACAAGGTTACACATGCGCGAACAAATGCGCCATTAATTCAATAAATGCGATTAGAATAACGTTTTAGCTGGTCGACATAATAAACTCATGATGTTCTTCAGACACATTTTTGAAATTTTACAAGTATTCGAATGAAAGATAAAAATATGCCTGCGTGTATCCTGACCCACTTCTCTGAGCGGACGCACACAGCAGCAACAAAGGCCAGCAAACCTTCCCTAGCTGTGAACTGGGGAACCTGGTCAAAGGACTCAGAAAATCGATATCTGTGACACTTCAAACATATAAGCGTTGTGCAAACACAATTAGCAGTGTTGAATCCTAGATGGAATGCTAGCTTCTTTTCAAAATTAATTTTAAAATGTGTAAGTTTTAGCTTAAGTTTTGATATGAAGAGTGTTTCTATTTTTCAATGAAAAGTTAATCACCGTGGTTTAAACTCAAAATCTATTTTAATTATTTATTTGGGATTTTTTTTAGTTGGGGCTTTCACCCTGCTGTCCCTTCCTATTCCAGCTTCTGTAACGGTCAGGACACAGCACAGATCTGTACACAGATACAGCCCAGGCATCAACGCGGGCTTGGAGCAAACAGCAGATAGGAAACTTTAACCACATCAGCGTCTTAAATGAGCCTGGTGCTCACAACACAAACAGGCTCTCACTGTACTGCGAGCCCCTCCTTCTCCCAGATGGTGGGAATTAAGTGTGAGCAACATCGAGAAAAAGCAAATCTATTCTTGGGCACTGAGGAGGATGGGCGGCAGGATCCAGCACAGAGGTGAGGCTCTCAGCCTGTGCCTGCCTGGGAGGGAAGTGGGGGAGAACTGTTGAGCCTGTCTGATAAAACAGCCAGGTGTGTCTTCTAGAACAATCTACTCCATGAGGTCTTAAGACGTTCTCAGGGGGACCTGGAGAAATGGCTCTGTGGCTAAGGGCACTTGCTGCTCTTCCAAAGGACCTGGGTCCAGTCCCCCAGAAGCCTCATCTGGTGACACAGCCACATGTAAATTCAGTTCCAGGGAAACCAATGCACTTTTCCAGCCCCCAAGGACACCTGCATGTACATAGACACACACACACACACACACACACACACACACACACACAAAACATTACATCCTTTTAAAAATATTTTCATGAGGAATAATGAAGGAAGAGAAATGAGACCATAGAGTGAACACACACACACACACACATATACACATATACATACATATATACATACACATATACATACATATATACATACACATATACATACATATATACATACACATATACACACATACACACATACACACACACACACACACATATATACACATACAACACACACAAAGAACAAGCATTGTGTTACAGGATGTGTCCCTAACTTCTCTTATGAGTTTCATTCATGTGACTGAGTGTATGGCTGGGGAGGGCTGCATACATGCAGTACTACCCCTATGCCCATGGCTTTGCTCTATGCAGTGCCCTGTGTCCATGGACTGACGTGTAGTCTTGCTTTCATGCTGTCCACTCTTTTCAGACTGAAATACTAAGTGGAAAAACTCATACTTAGAGAGAAAGAGAACAGTCATGCACGTCTAGTTTCCAAATATTTGTCAAAAAAAAATCATTCTGCGCTGCTAGCATTGTCCTTTAGAGCACCTAATTTATAACGAACTAAACCTTATAATATGATCATATGTGAAAACAAACACCTGGAACTAGATTGGGTCCCATTCATTGTTTGAAGGGTCTACAGGGGTCTTGAAACATGCCCTATGGTTAAGAGCACGGCTATACCCACAATGCCATTGGCCATGTGCTGCCAGAGGCTGAGGCACAAGGAGAAGAACACGGATGATCTACATCACATTTAGGATAAGGACTTGGGGTTCTTTCCTCATCCCTACACAGAATACCATCCACCTGGGAAAGTTGGGATGTCTGTACCCCTCTCAACAGCTGTAGAGGGCTAGAAGCAAAGACAGCACTATTATGGACAACCATACCGGGCCAGGCACTGGGTTTACAAGGACAGCTCCTTTGCTAGAAGAGCAGAGCAAAGAGCAAAGAATTTATAGCAAGCACGCTGAGATGCAAAACGGTATGGGCAATGGAGGCAGAGGGAACAGTACAAAGGAGCTAGGAAAGAGATGGCTGCCCATGCTTCCCCAATCCTTCCCATTGCCCCCTCACTGCCGGCAAAAAAAAGTAGAAAAGTTAACGAGAATAAGAGAATATATACTGACTTCTGTCAGAACACAAATGTCTAATAAACCAGAAGGAAAGAATGTGCGTGATTTCTGTGGCAGATCCACCGACTGCTTCCACTCCGTATGATCCTGCAGCTCTCTGCACGATCATGTCCAATAAATAAACAAAAGTAAATGGGTAAAAGCAAGATTTTTTTTTCCTCAAGAGTGACTGAGGCACCTTGGTGTCACCTTCTCAGATGACAGTTCCTATGCAGACATCCTGAATCAGGAGCGCTCTCTCCCGAGTCACCTGACAGACAAAGCAGTTACTTTTTTGCAGGTTTGTTACAGCGCAGCTCCCTGGATCCGACTTGAGATGCTTCCCCTCCTCTTTCCACAGAGTGGCTGCTGCTTTGGAACTGACGGCTCAGTAGCCGGGAATTTTGAACTGGTAACAAGACAGTTGGAAGTGGGGAGATAGGAAAAAACCAAGTACATCCACCCTGGTAGCTTGGGAAATACTATTTGTCCTTTAAACAAGTTCTTCTTAAAAAAAACTTAAATCATATATGGTGGACTAAAAAGGACATTTTAAGTATAAATTTACGTGTGTGTGTGTGTGTGTGTGTGTGTATGTGTGTGTTGTGCGCACACAGTCAACCACAGACCCCTTACTTGTGTATTCAGTCAGCTCTACAGTGAGAACATGTTAAACATGTATGTGCTTGCTATTTTATGTGTGTGGGTGTTGTGCCTGCGTGTATATCTGTGTACTGCATGTGTACAATACACTCAGTAGCAGAAACCCCTGAACCAGCTTGGTAGATGATTGTGAGCCATCAGATGGGTGCTGGGAATTGAACCCAAGTCTTCTGGAAGAACAGCCTTGATTCTTAACTACTAAGCCGTCTCCCCAACCCCAAGAATATTTCTTAAGGCCGGGAATGTAGCTCAGTGTTAGGATGCTTGACTAACAAGGACGAAGCACTGAGCTTGACTCTCAGTACCAGAAAAAAAAAAAAAAAAAAAAAAACTTTTTCGAAGTTGTGTTTGCTCTCACGTCAGACTTTTGTGTCGACATCATTACCCAGAGGAGCTATTATGGTGGTTATTTACGTATTCACACTGTGTTTACACGATCAGTGAGAGAGAGGATTCGGAGCACGCAGGCAGACTTACTAAATTTTGAGTAAACACTACTCCATACCATGCCATGAGAGAGACCCACATCACTGGGCTTGGGACTCTACTCTGTGGGAAGAGATTGTTTGAGAATCAACCCCTTCGCAGTCCAAGGAGCAATTAATGCTACAGTATTAATCTCAATTCCTTTTATTAAGCATTGCCTCACAGTGAAAGTTAGGACTGGACGGTTCTCAGACAATGAACTAAGCCCACAGAATCTGACACTCTGGGCCACGGGTGGTCCCTGCGTCACACTGCAGGTTCTTGCCGCTGGATACCAGTCACTCCTGCAACTGCAAATCCTATACCTTCTCCCACTCCTCTCGTCCTCTTTCTTCTAAGTATTGGATTCTCAGGTTCTGTCCACTGTGGTTGGTAAAAGTTGGACAAGTCACCCAAGTCACGTGGAAAATGTAAACTTAAGAAAATGCGGGCTGGGTAGGCGACTCCATGGTTAAAAACCCTGGCTGTTCTTCTAAAGGTCTGGGTAAAATCCCCAGCACTCACAGCCCTCCATCAGTAGGCAACTCCAATTCCAGGGAACATAACGCCCTCTGCTGGCGGCTGGAGGCATTGCACACAGGTGGTGCACAGATAACACGAGCGGTTATAAACACTTTAAAATTATAAACACTTTAAAAAGAAAATATTACATAATAGGGCCTGAAAGGCGAGAGATCTTAGCAAGACTTATCATATTTAGCCAAAACAAGTTTTCTTTTTTTTTAATCACAAAAGCTAAATCATACAAGCTTGACTGTAGGTATGCATTTTTAAATCAGAGAACCACAAGACTGAATCAAAACAGGAAAATACTTCCCCCAGTGGGAGGCGCTACAAGTGAGGGTGGCTACTCAGTTGTCAACTACAGTTCCAGCCTCAGAGACTCTGTTCACACAAGATCAGCAGCTTGGCACAAAGCCTCACAGCCCTGTGCTGAGCAAATGACCGACCACAGGCGACCACATGCACCACTTGTTTCGGGCACCTTGTGTTTTCTTATTTGTCTCTCATTCTAACTGGACTTGGCTCTTGAAGTGTGGTTGGGCTTTAGGAATGTACACACATCAGCAAATCACCAAGCTTTTCACCAGCAGGTGTACGTTTTCCTCCTTTCTGATGGTGAATTTACTGTGTCATCCTTTATTTGCTCTTTATGAAAATTCAACTTCATTTTGATTGACCCATGAAATACATACTTACGAGGTGCAACATGATAGTTTTATTCATAGATCAACTCAGCCTACTCTTCATATCCAGGACCTTAAACTTCTATTGTTTCTTTGTAGCAAGAACGTTCAAGATCCTCCCTCCTGCTAGTTACATGTCAGATGTGAAGTATTCTTAACAATGAATCCAATGTCTTTATATGCTTAAGAAAAACCCATTACAGTCACATGAAGATAATTCCACTCTTCTGTGGCAAATGAAGTTAGTTCGGTTAATAATAACTACCTTAGTCTTCTTACAGCAAACGTAGCCTACACAGAAAAACACACTCTGCGTTTAAAGTACACTCTGCCTAATGAAGAACCATTACTGGAATTTCCCAAAGCCTCCTCTCTCCATCTTGGATGAACCAAGCCGAGATCTCCTTTCTCCTCCCAGTATCAGGAACTGAAGTGCTCAGAAAGTCAGTACATCACCGACCTTAGTACTCAACCCTCTCTGCCATGACTCAAAGATTCCCGGGCATTTACTACTAATAATGCTGAGAGTCTTGGATGAAGAAAGAACGAAGGTCTGTAGGTGAGGGTTCTAAATGGATGCTGTGGGGGGCTGACTCTTCCAGAACCTCCTGATTCACCTCCCCAGCCAACAGCAATGGGACATCACCCCTTGCCTCCGAGGTCTTTCCCTAGACTGGCTGGCGTCTCTTCACCGCCAGGGTTCAGGGAAATGCCTTTAAATGGGAGAAGGCCCAGTGGTATCCTCTGGGTGGAACACTGCCAAGCTTAGCCCCAAATGGTTCTGTTAAATTGTAAATGAACCCGGAGGAGCTAGAAGACAACAGGGTACAGGGTACACGATGCTTCTGATACGAGGAGAAAGACTAGTGCCACCTGCCCAAAGTCCCTGTGACAGCCGAGTGCAGATCCTTGGCAACCACTGGACACTGCAGGTTTGACACTGGGTGATAACTCTACCTTGTTTTTAATTTGCTTCTCCAAACTGTGTAGTCCGGTCCAGCATTTAACCTAGCAGGGCTGCCTTAGAAGGAGCAGCTACGGGCTAAAGGGAAAGTTATTCCTAAGAGAAGATGGTTAGCACCCAACTTATCATCAGACAGCAGACAGGTTTCAGGGGGAGTCCAGGAAGGGGTCAGGAAAGGAGCAACAGTGGACCTGGGCCCCTGACAGAGCCACCGTCTGGGGAAGAATTTCCAGGTGATTCCGGGTGAAGAAACACGGTTGGTGTTATGCATTGGAGTGCTCAGCCTTATTTCTGATACAACCCTGAACCACTTGTCCAGGGGCCGCAGTGCACTGGGGCCTCCCACGTCAATCATCAGTAAGGAAAATGTCCAACAGGCCAACCCAGGGGGCATTTTCTCAATCGACATTTTCTCTTCCCAAATGACCCTAGCTCTGTCATGTGAAGAAAAAAAGACTGCACAACAGACTCTTCCTTCACCTCCCAGTTTAAATGTTACACACACAAAGAATTCTTCCTTGACCAGCAACCTAAGACCGCACCTAGCTACCCTGTTCAAACGCCATACTCATTGTCAAGATCTGACATTGACTGTATCTGTTACTCACTAGATGGTCAATCTCCAGCTCCCACTGAACACACTGTCCCTAAAAACCGGCACACTGTGGTGTGCAGCGCTCTACAAAGACTGGATAACATCAGAAGTGCTTTTCCCTATGGTGTCTCCATCATCCTCGGTTATTGGCTGCAAGCAATGAGCAGAGCTCACAGCTGCCCCTCACTGGATCCACAGCATGAGCAAGAAATGAACCTTTGCTGTGTTATGCCAATGCGATTAGGGGGATTTTGTTACCGTGGCACACTCTAACTCCTGACTATATCCTGACTCTACTGCTGTTACCGTAACAAATGCCAGATACTGAAGGCTTAAAGCATCACTGGTTAGAAATTTGAAACCAGTCATTTGCTGCCTCAGTCCGGGCAGGTGTAGGGTTTCTTCTCCACTAGGGAGGAATGGCTTCCTGGGTTTATCAGGTTGTGAACTTCTGCTGAGGTCCTCAGCTCTTGGCCCTTCCCCCACACCCAAACACACCATCCCAACCCCAGCTTTCACAGACACCCCCAACTCATACAAAATGTAGGAAAGTGTCTGCCATACTGAACCTTTAATCACACTCATCCTTTTTTATTTAAGTTAAGGTAGCAATCAAAAGAAGTGGGAATTAGGATAAGTACATGCTATAATACTATCTGTAACATACCATACCATCCCATACCAAATCATTCCATACCATACCATACCATACTGTTCTATACCATACCATCCCATACCATACCATATCATTCCATACCATACCATATCATTCCATACCATACCATATCATTCCATTCCATACCATATCATTCCATTCCATACCATACCATTCCATACCATACCATACCATTCTATACCATACCATACCATATCATTCCATACCATTCCATACCATATCAGTCCATACCATATCATTCCATTCCATACCATATCATTCCATTCCATACCATACCATTCCATACCATACCATACCATTCTATACCATACCATACAATATCATTCCATACCATTCCATACCATATCATTCCATACCATATCATTCCATACCATTCCATACCATACCATACCATACCATACCATTCCATACCATACCATTCCATGCCATACCATTCCATGCCATACCATACCATTTCATACAATACCATACCATTCCATACCATACCATGCCATTCCGTACCATACCATACCATTCCATATCATACCATTCCATACTATAACATACCATATCATTCCATACCATACCATACCACCTCATACCATTCCATATCATACCATTGCATACTATAACATACCATATCATTCCATACCATACCATACCACCACATACCATTCCATACCATACCATTCCATACCATACCATACCATTCCATACCATACCATACCATACCATACCATACCATACCATACCACCATACCATACCATTCCATACCATACCATACCATTCCATACCATACCATATCATTCCATACCATACCAAACCATTCCATACCATACCATTACATGCCATACAATACCATACCATTCCATACCGTACCATACCATTCTATGCCATACCATACCATGCCATACCATACCATTACATACCATACCATTACATACCATACCATTCCATACCATACCATTCCATGCCATACCATTCCATCCCATACCATACCATGCCATACCATACCATTCCCTACCATACCATTCCATCCCATACCATACCATGCAATACCATACCATTCCATACCATACCATCCCATACCATACCATACCATACCATACCATACCATACCATACCATACCATACCATACCATTCCATATAATACCATTCCATACCATACCATACCATACCATTCCATGCCACACCATACCATTCCATACCATACCATTCCATACCATTCCATACCATACCATTCCATACCATATCATTCCATACCATTCCATACCATACCATACCATACAATACCATAACAATCGATACTATACCATTCCATTCCATCCCATCCCATACCATGCCATACAATACCATGCCATACCATACCATTCCATCCCATACCATACCATGCCATACCATACCATTCCATACCATACCATTCCATATACCATACCATTCCATGCCATACCATACCATTCCATGCAATACCATTCCATGCCATACCATACCATTCCATACCATACCATACCATTACATACCATACCATACCATTCCATTCCATACCCTACCATTCCATACCATACCATGCCATACCATTCCATACCATACCATACCATACCATTCCATACCATACCGTACCATTCCATTCCGTACCATACCGTACCATACCATTCCGTATCATACCATTCCATACACACCATACCATTCCATACCATACCATTCTATGCCATATCATACCATACCATTCCATACCATACCATTCCATTCGATACCATACCATTCCATACCATACCACTCCATACCATACCATACCATTCCATACCATACCATTCTGTGCCATACCATACCATTCCATACCATACCATACCATTCCATACTATACCATACCATTCCATTCCATACCATACCATACCATTTCATATCATACCATTCCATAAAAAACCATTCCATATCATACCATTACATCCCATCCCATCCCATACCATACCATACCATTCCATACCACACCATACCATTCCATACCATACCATACCATTCCATACCATACCATTCCATACCATACCATACCATTCCATGCCACAACATACCATTCCATACCATACAATACCATTCCACTCCATACCATACCATACCATACCATAACAATCCATACCATACCATTCCATTCCATCCCATACCATACCATGCCATACCATACCATTCCATACCATACCATACCATCCCATCCATACCCCATACCATACCATTCCATACCATACCATTCCATGCCATACCATACCATTCCATGCCATACCATTCCATACCATACCATACCATTCCATACCATACCATACCATTCCATACCATACCATACCATATTCCATACCATACCATACTATTCCATATCATACCATTCCATAAAATACCATTCCATATCATACCATTACATCCCATCCCATACCATACCATTCCATACCATTCCATACCATACCATACCATTCCATACCATACCATTCCATACCATACCATACCATTCCATGCCACACCATACCATTCCATACCATACAATACCATTCCATTCCATACCATACCATACCATACCATAACAATCGATACCATACCATTCCATTCCATTCCATACCATACCATGCCATACCATCCATTCCATACCATATCCATACCATTCCATACCATACCATACCATAACAATCGATACCATACCATTCCATTCCATCCCATACCATACCATGCCATGCCATACCATTCCATGCCATACCATTCCATGCCATACCATACCATTCCATACCATTCCATTCCATACCATACCATTCCATGCCATACCATACCATTCCATGCCATACCATTCTATGCCATACCATACCATACCATTCCATACCATTCCATACCATTCCATACTATACCATACCATTCCATTCCATACCATACCATTCCATATCATACCATTCCATATCATACCATTAAATCCCATCCCATCCCATACCATACCATACCATTCCATACACACCATACCATTCCATACCATACCATTCCATACCATACCATTCCATGCCATACCATACCATTCCATACCATACCATACCATTCCATACCATACCATACCATTCCATTCCATTCCATACCATTCCATACCTTACCATACCATACCATTCCATACCATACCATTCCATACCATACCATACCATTCCATACCATACCGTACCATTCCATTCCGTACCAACCGTACCATAACATTCCGTATACCATTCCATACACACCATACCATTCCATACCACACCATACCATTCCATACCATACCATTCCATACCATACCATACCATTCCATACCATACCATTCTATACCATACCATACCATTCCATACCATACCATACCATTCCATTCCATACCATACCATATCATACCATTCCATACCATACCATACCATTCCATACCATACCATTCCATGCCATACCATACCATACCATTCCATACCATACCATACCATTCCATACTATACCATACCATTCCATTCCATACCATACCATACCATTCCATATCATACCGTTCCATAAAATACCATTCCATATCATACCATTACATCCCATCCCATCCCATCCCATACCATACCATTCCATACCATACCATTCCATACCATACCATTCCATACCACACCATACCATTCCATACCATACCATTCCATACCATACCATTCCATGCCATACCATTCCATTCCATCCCATACCATACCATGCCACACCATACCATTCCATACCATACCATTCCATACCATATCATTCCATACCATTCCATACCATACCAACCATACCATAACAATCGATACCATACAATTCCATTCCATCCCATACCATTCCATACTATACCATACCATTCCATTCCATACCATACCATACCATTCCATATCATACCATTCCATAAAATACCATTCCATATCATACCATTACATCCCATCCCATCCCATACCATACCATACCATACCATACCATACCATACCATTCCATACCATACCATTCCATACCATACCATACCATACCATACCATACCATACCATACCATACCATTCCATTCCATCCCATACCATACCATACCATACCATACCATTCCATACCATACCATTCCATCCCATACCATTCCATCCCATATTCCATACCATACCATACCATACCATAACATTCCATACCATTCCATTCCATTCCATCCCATACCATGCCATGCCATACCATACCATTCCATCCCATACCATACCATGCCATACCATACCATACCATTCCATGCCATACCATACCATTCCATGCCATACCATTCCATGCCATACCATACCATTCCATACCATACCATACCATTCCATTCCATATCCATATACCATACCATTCCATACCATACCATACCATACCATTCCATACCATACCATACCATTCCATACCATACCATTCCATACCATACCATACCATTCCATACCATACCATTCCATACCATACCATACCATTCCATACCATACCATACCATACCATACCATACCATACCATACCATACCATACCATACCATACCATACCATACCATACCATACCATACCATACCATACCATTCCATACCATACCATTCCATATACCATACCATTCCATATACCATACCATTCCATACCATACCATACCATTCCATACCATACCGCACCATTTCCATTCCATACCATTCCATTTCATACCATTCCAGTATCATACCATTCCATACACACCATACCATTCCATACCATACCATACCATTCCATACCATACCATTCCATACCATACCATTCCATATCATACCATTCCATGCCATACCATACCATACCATTCCATACCATACCATACCATTCCATTCCATACCATACCATACCATTCCATACCATACCATTCCATACCATACCAATCCATACCATACCATTACATCCCATCCCATCCCATACCATACCATTCCATACCATACCATACCATTCCATTCCATATCATACCATGCCATACCATACCATACCATTCCATACTATACCATTCCATACCATACCATTCCATACCATTCCATACCATACCATTCCATCCATTCATACCATCCATCATCCATACCATACCATACCATTCCATTCCATACCATACCATTCCATTCCATACCATACCATACCATTCCATACCATACCATTCCATACCATACCATTCCATATCATACCATTACATCCCATCCCATACCATAACATACCATACCATCCTATCCCATACCATTCCATCCCATACCATACCATGCCATACCATACCATTCCATACCATACCATTCCATACCATACCATTCCATACCATACCCTACCATTCCATTCCGTACCAACCCCACCAAAACCCTACCATACCATTCCATCCACACCATACCATTCCATACACCATACCATTCCATACCATACCATTCCATACCATACCATACCATTCCATACCATACCATTCCATGCCATACCATACCATTCCATACCATACCATACCATTCCATACCATACCATACCATTCCATTCCATATCATACCATTCCATACCATACCATACCATACCATTCCATACCATTCCATATCATTCCATACCATACCATACCACATCCATACCGTACCATACCATACCATTCCATACCATACCATTCCATACCCATTCCATATCATACCATTACATCCCATCCCATCCCATCCCATACCATACCATTCCATTCCATACCATTCCATACCATACCATTCCATACCACACCATACCATTCCATACCATACCATTCCATGCCGTACCATTCCATGCCATACCATTCCATTCCATCCCATACCATACCATGCCACACCATACCATTCCATACCATACCATTCCATACCATATCATTCCATACCATTCCATACCATACCAACCATACCATAACAATCGATACCATACAATTCCATTCCATCCCATACCATTCCATACTATACCATACCATTCCATTCCATACCATACCATACCATTCCATATCATACCATTCCATAAAATACCATTCCATACCATACCATTACATCCCATCCCATCCCATACCATACCATACCATTCCATACCACACCATACCATTCCATACCATACCATTCCATACCATACCATACCATTCCATGCCATACCATACCATTCCATACCATACCATACCATTCCATTCCATCCCATACCATAACATGCCATACCATACCATTCCATACCATACCATTCCATACCATATCATTCCGTACCATTCCATACCATACCATACCATACCATACCATAACAATCGATACCATTCCATTCCATTCCATCCCATACCATGCCATGCCATACCATACCATTCCATCCCATACCATACCATGCCATACCATACCATACCATTCCATACCATACCATTCCATACCATACCATACCATTCCATACCATACCATATCCATACCATTCCATACCATACCATACCATACCATTCCATACCATACCGTACCATTCCATTCCGTACTATACCATACCATACGATTCCGTATCATACCATTACATACACACCATACCATTCCATACCATACCATATCATTCCATACCATACCATTCCATACCATACCATACCATTCCATACCATACCATTCCATATACCATACCATACCATTCCATACCATACCATACCATTCCATACCATACCATACCATACCATACCATACCATACCATACCATTCCATACCATACCATTCCATACCATACCATACCATTCCATTCCATACCATACCATCCATACCATACCATACCATTCCATACCATACCATTCCATACCATACCATACCATTCCATACCATACCGTACCATTCCATTCCATACCATTCCGTACCATACCATTCCGTATCATACCATTCCATACACACCATACCATTCCATACCATACCATACCATACCATTCCATACCATACCATTCCATACCATACCATTCCATACCATACCATTCTATGCCATACCATACCATACCATTCCATACCATACCATACCATTCCATTCCATACCATACCATACCATTCCATATCATACCATTCCATACCATACCAATCCATATCATACCATTACATCCCATCCCATCCCATACCATACCATTCCATACCATACCATACCATTCCATTCCATATCATACCATGCCATACCATACCATACCATACCATTCCATACCATACCATTCCATACCATACCATTCCATACCATTCCATACCATACCATTCCATCCCATCCCATACCATGCCATACCATACCATTCCATACCATACCATTCCATCCCATACCATAACATACCATGCCATACCATTCCATGCCATACCATTCCATTCCATACCATACCATACCATTCCATATCATACCATTCCATACCATACCATTCCATATCATACCATTACATCCCATCCCATACCATAACATACCATACCATCCCATCCCATACCATTCCATCCCATACCATACCATGCCATACCATACCATTCCATACCATACCATTCCATACCATTCCATACCATACCATACCATACCATACTATTCCATACCATACCATTCCATTCCACCCCATACCATACCATGCCATACCATGCCATACCATGCCATACCATGCCATACCATACCATTCCATACCATACCATTCCGTCCCATACCATAACATGCCATACCATTCCATGCCATACCATACCATTCCATACCATTCCATACCATACCATTCCATATCATACCGTTCCATACCATACCATTAAACATCATACCATTACATCCCATCCCATACCATCCCATACCATACCATTCCATACCATACCATACCATTCCATACCATACCATACCATACCATTCCATACCATATCATTCCATACCATACCATACCATGCCATACCATACCATTCCATACCATAGCATTCCATGCCACACCATACCATTCCATACCATACTATTCCATGCCACACCATACCATTCCATACCATACCATACATTCCATACCATTCCATACCATACCATTCCATACCATACCATTCCATTCCATACCATTCCATACCATACCATTCCATACCATACCATCCCATACCATACCATTCCATCCCATACCATACCATGCCATACCATACCATTCCATACCATACCATTCCATACCATACCATTCCATACCATTCCATACCATACCATACCATACCATACCATACCATTCCATTCCATATCATACCATACCATGCCATACCATACCATTCCATACCATACCATTCCATGCCATACCATTCCATACCATACCATTCCATGCCATACCATACCATTCCATACCATACCATACCATTCCATATTATACCATACCATTCCATCCCATATCGTACCATGCCATACCATGCCATTCCATACCATACCATTTCATTCCATACCTCACCATACCATTCCATACCATACCATTCCATCCCATACCATACCATCCCATACCATTCTATCCCATACCAATCCATCCCATACCATACCATGCCATACCATACCATTCCATACCATACCATTCCATACCATATCATTCCATACCATTCCATACCATACCATTCCATACCATACCATACCATACCATTCCATACCATACCATACCATTCCATTCCATACCATACCATACCATACCATCCCATACCATACCATACCATACCATACCATACCATACCATACCCATACCATACCATACCATCCCATACCATTCCATACCATACCATTCCATGCCATACCATTCCATACCATACCATACCATACCATTCCATACCATACCATACCATACCATTCCATTCCGTACCATACCATTCCATCCCATACCATTCCATACCATACCATACCATTCCGTACCATACCATACCATACCATACCATTCCATACCGTACCGTACCATACCATACCATACCATTCCATACCATACCATTCCATACACACCATACCACTCCATACCATACCATACTATTCCATACCATACCATTCCATGCCATACCATACCATTCCATACCATAACATACCATACCATTCCATACCATACCATACCATTCCATTCCATACTATACCATACCATTCCATATCATACCATTCCATCCCATACCATGCCATACCATACCATTCCATATCATACCATTCCATACCATACCATACCATTCCATTCCATACCATATCATTCCATACCATTCCATACCATACTTTTCCATACCATACAATTTCATACCATACCATTCCATACCATACCATTCCATGCCATACCATTCCATACCATACCATTCCATCCCATACCATACCATCCATACCATACCATTCCATATCATACCATTCCATACCATACCATACCATTTCATACCATACCATTCCGTACCCATACCATACCATTCCATACCATACCATACCATACCATACCATTCCATTCCATACCATACCATTCCATACCATACCATACCATACCATTCCATTCCATACCATACCATACCATACCATACCATACCATGCCATACCATACCATTCCATATCATACCATTCCATCCCATCCCATCCCATCCCATACCATTCCATATCATACCATTCCATACCATACCATACCATTCCATACCATACCATACCATTCCATACCATACCATTCCATGCCATACCATACCATTCCATACCATACCATTCCATCCATACCATACCATTCCATTCCATTCCGTACCATACCATTCCATTCCGTACCATACCATACCATACCATTCCATATCATACCATTCCATACACACCATACCATTCCATACCATACCATACCATACCATACCATACCATACCATATCATATCATTCCATACTAAATAGTTCTCTTCCACAGCTTTGCACCAAGTAGAGGCTTCCCAAATGCAAGCTTCCTTCCTCCCCCTTAGCCTCCCAGACCTGCACATTGGAAGCTCTCTGTAGACTTAACACTATGCACTCCATTCCCTTGCCATCAAGGTCTCCTGCACACATTGAGTTTGATACTTGCTTGATACCAGGCTTGCAGCTGTCACCCCAGAGGGGTAGCTTTCTTGATTGAAGTATCAGAAAGGTCATTTGTGTACCAGGGGTCACTCCAGCTGTTGAGTGAGGACTTAATCACAAGTTAAGATTTATATACTTGGGCTGGAGAGATGGCTCAGGGGTTAAG
Organism: Rattus rattus; assembly: GCF_011064425.1. NCBI lineage: Eukaryota > Metazoa > Chordata > Mammalia > Rodentia > Muridae > Rattus > Rattus rattus. The sequence continues at coordinate 79,441,486 of NC_046167.1, forward strand.
AGCACTGCCTGCTCTTCCAGAGTTCCTGAGTTCAATTCCCAGCAACCACATGGTGGCTCACAACCATCTGTAATGGGATCTGATGCCCTCTTCTGGTGTGTCTGAAGACAGCTACAGTGTACTTATATATAATAAATAAATCTTTTTTTTTAAATATGTATGTTCTTATTGGCTTTATTTGAAAATCTAGACTCACACGGTCAGCAGACTGGGCCAAACAATGACAATATTCCACTTGCAGCTTAGCCCAGGAAGCAATGAGGAAGGAAACATGAAGTGATGTACAGGAAGTAGAAGCCAGAGCAGGCAGCTGAATTGGCTCCTGGTTTGCTTACCTGAACTTTGTTCTTGGCTGTCCATGTAGACGGAAGACTATTACTACAATTCGCCCAGATTCCTCTGCGACCTGTTCAGTCACAGCTGATGACACCAAGGAATCTTCCAACCAGACTTGATGCAGGTTAACGCAGCTCTAAATGTTCAAAACTACCCCAGGGCCTTGGCTTCTCTCTACAAGTCCGAGACAGCCTCTCCTCTGCAGCCCGGGCTAGAGATGCAGGCAGCAAGTGGCTCTGAAGAGGCTCTGGACTCTCTGGGGTAGTGAGGAGGTGCTGTGTGTGGTCCCTGCCCATATGCTGTGAAGGCACGGGGTCTCAGCCCTGTGTATGACCGTTACACAGATGAAGAGGACGGCGTGAGTGTTTGCGGAGACCTCCCCTTGTCAGAATCTTCCTGGAGTTACCATTTTGAAGTATAATTTTAGTGGAAGGTGGGGATGTCGCTATTACGCTGTTAATTATATTTAGCTTCGTTGTGGCTGAAAGTTGGCTTAACTTGAAATCAACACCTGCAGCAAGGGGCAAGGTGAGTTTTCCTGATCCAGAAGTTCTAATTGTGTTAAACAGTAGGAACACACATTCTTCAATCTTGGCTGAACTTTAGAACCAGTTGGGAATTCTTCGAGCATGAGGAGGACTGGGCTGCACCCCTGAGAGTTTGGCTCAGTGGGTCTTGGATGAGACTCAGGGATCAATTGCTGTGTTCCGAAGGCTGTGAAGTGAGCCTAACGTGAAGGTTAAGAACCACTGACCTAGAAAAGGACGATGTTTTGATCAAAGTTGCAGAGGACCTATAAGCCAGTGTGGCTGTCTTTGACCCATATAAAAGCCCTGAGATGCTTGATTTCAAAGCTCTGGTTCTCTTCGGGGTCAGCATTTAAACCAGTCTCCTCTAGCAGATGGGAATCCAGCCGAGTTCCATGCGAAAAGGCTGTTTTCCTACCCAAACCGTTCCCTGTGGGATTTCAAGTAGCCAGCTCAAAGCCGAGCTGAGATCCCCGTTTCGCTCAGCATAAACACGTATAATGCATGTGACTTCTCAGAATACGACTCTGAAGATGTTGGTGTTTTAAAAATAGCCTCCAGATGCCTTCTTTTAACGTGCAGCCCATAAAAGAAGAGTGTCTTACTTTTGCAAATCGCCCCCCTCCCCGAACCTGAATTGGAGACAATTTCACTACCCCAGGGATGGACTAAATAGATCTGTCGTCCAGCTGGCAAGCCTAAAAGGCCAGTTGAGTAGAAAATTCAATGTCCATAACGAAAACCACTAAACAGTTAGAGGGAATGTGGTTAACACTTGCTAATGACCGAATCCAATATCTTTATCACGCAGACCACTGGGGGTTGGGATCACTCCTAGCCTCTGCTAAGTAGAAATTGTTGGGAAATTTTCTACACATTAGAAAGGTACAAATCTTAGTCCCTGCCCCCAATCTACTAAATTATATGTCGTGAACTAATGATGTCAGCGGGATGAAAGAGATGAAGAGCTACAAAATAACTGAGATGTTGGACAAGATTTGGTTTTGGTGGGATGTTAGAGGGGATAGTGACCCCCAGATTTCTGAGTTCCAGTCACCAAAACTTCTCCCGAGGAAGAGCGACCTTCATGATCCATTCCTCCCTCCTCCTACTTTCCCCATCCCTTATGTTCACTGTTCTCTGGAGTTCTTTATCTGACCTGTGTCCCCTCCTTTTTAACACTCGACTCAGTGGCTTCGTCTCCCACACATATCCACAGGATGCTCAAGGACCCAAAGGCATAAGGAGCCCCATTCATCACCTTTCTCTCAGAACCCCTCACACCTTGCTGAATCTCTGTTAGTTGGTAGAACGGGTGTGTTGTCTACCTCATGGCTAACGAGAGAGGTGTGAAAGCTGGGAGTTAGCCTCGCCCTGAGCCCCACAAGCAATCACTTGCCAACTCCTAACGTCTCCCTTTCTTAGAACTCCGACACTGCCCACCTCCGCTTTGCAGTGAGTCCGTTGCTTTCCGTATCCGCATTTTCTCCTTGTTTTCTCCGGCTCCGTTGTTGACTCACCTTACCCACCCATTGAAGCCCTCTGCTAAGCTCCAGCACAATGTCTAATGATTGAGTCCCGACAAACGCAGTATTACACAACGGCACCAAATAGGTATGCATTCACTAGTCGAGACGGGTGAGTCTCTCCAAGCAGACCCCAGATGCAGTCACACAGGCGAGATGATCCGGGCTGCTGCTGGGTAACACAGCATCCTGTTTGTATGAGGGGGGCACTCTCACCAGCAACGAAGTGTGGCACAGCTGTACTCTGCAGTGGTGAGTACTGGGGTACTGTACACAGCCATCCACACAACAAAAAGCACGGTAGATTTGCTCCCACAAGCATCGCCACAGACAAAGGCGGTAACACTAAGAAGCCGTGATGTCACCAGCTGAGAATTTCTCAGCTCCATGAAGATCTTTAAATTACATTTACTTGTTGGGGGTTTTGTTGAAGCCGCCTGCTAAGAGTCCTCACGGAAGTCAGAGGACAGCCTGCAAGCAGTGTCTTCTCTCCTTCCACCATATAGACCTCAGGGACTGAACTCAGGTCATCAGACTTGCATTCAAGTGCCTTTACCTGCAAGCCATCTTACTGGCCCAGCATTAAAATCTTATAGGACCAATGGAGCATATGTACTCCTCGTTGGTAGAATCCTCACTATGTGCTGGGTGACTGTGAACCAGAGATTTCTACTTAGGACGTTCACGCACTGAATGCTCTTCGGTGGTCCTTCCCACATGGCTGCAGACCAAGGCCCTGCCCTGCTGTTTTCCGGTCTTGCCTCCTGCCAGTCACTCAGCATCTTTTGTATTCTAGTCCTCTGCTAACTTTGTCTCTCTCAGTACAAGTATGAGCCAAGACCCTGTACCACATTTAGCTCACTGAGCAGGGAATTTGTCTAGACCCGTTGTGCTTCATCACTTGGTGTCCCCAGTGTTGAAAGGATAAACCGGTTCGTCAGCAGAGGTTTGAATGCCTCTTTGTGTGCAGTATTTGTGATGCCCTGGCCGCTTACAGGATGTGAGAGATAAAGCAGCTTCAGTTTCGCAGGCCCAGAAGACAACTTCAACTTTATATCCCCCAAACTAGCACCATTCTCTCTCTCCCTTCCAACCCAGGAGTAGAGAGGACCATCACATGCTATATTAGGAGAACCATTTATCCCTGTGGCGCTAAGCGGTCCCTGCTACAGAGTTCAGAAATAGCGGCCATTATCGAGCACCTGCTGGCTCATTCATTCCCCACTCCTGCTTGCAGCGAGTGATTTCCTCTGGGCCTGACATGACCACTGCCGTCCTGGAGCAGAGGCTGCAATTGTGACCTGCAAAATAACCTTGGCTCCGTAGTCATGGCGATGAAATAAGCAGAACAATTCGGGGAATGTCCGTGGTTTATGGTCATGGTAACAGGGCTATTAATACTTCCCAACAGAAAGAGAGAGGGGAGAGTCGCTGGACCCTAAGCAGACATCCCAACCTTCCACTCGCTCCTCAGCTGCACAGCGTCTTGAGGGGAGAGCGGAGTATGGGAGTCAGAAAGCTCAGAGGACAGACTTCGACCACATTCATTTCACGAGGCCGTTGCCCAAGGTGCAAGGGTGCTTTCGTCGGGTCAGCCTCCTCCGGAGTCACCCATACTTCTCATTGTAATCCCCCACTCATAATCCTTAAGTCATCCAAATAAACTCGTTAGCTCAGTCATGTCAGCTAGGGTGGATTCATTTCTCTGATCTGTCATCAGGGCATTCTCTGGGGCTAGTGTTGTTCACGTCTCCCCAAGAATATAATGGACTACTTCAATCCCAGGTGAGGAATAAAGCTATATCCGTTTGATTTATAACCGTTGCAAGCTATTGTAGAACCCATGGGGTCCATAAACATTTATGAATCTACCTCACGTTTCCTGAAACGTGGGACTCAAGTAAATGTACATTGGGAAAGTAAATGAGCAAAGAAAATTTACCTGGGAGGTGTAGAGCTGGTGCAAAAACCCAGGGTGGCTGGGCTCCTCTGCTGCTGCAGTCCCACAGAGACGTGCAGAGCTCATGAGAAGCCAGCCAGCTTCCTCCTTACCCAGCTTCACTGTCCTTTCTAGAATTAGTTTGAAATGAAAGGGCAAGGAGACATCTGGCCAGTGTCACAATAGTGGAAGGAAAAGATCAAAGCATACCTTAGGAAGCCATGTAGACATACAACAACCGCGGGGTAATAATGATTCCTGTCACACTCTGGTCCAGTTTGTGTGTCTCTGTGGGTGCTGAGAGCACTGCTTTAAGGTGAGGACAGGAAATGGGTAAAGTACCCTGACGTGATGTCACATCGTGTCTACCGCTCTGTGCATAGTGGGAATGTGAGTGATTCTTCTGTAGCTTCCAGAGACGTTATCAGCTCACACAGACCCACACATGTCAGAGAGATTTACTCCTAACACCCCTTGTGGGGAAAATTACATTAACTAAATGAGGTGAATTAGGTCCAGGTTTAGACATTGCCTATTAAACAGAATCTATTACACTGTCGGAGACACTAAACTGTCTAATCCACCATTTTATATGTGAGAAGTTGACACTGGTTGAGGAGTCAGGCATCCTCTGCATTCGTCACCCCCATGACTAAGCTATGAAATTGTTTAAACCATTAGCTTCTTAATAGCTTCAAATGCTTTATTCTGGTGGTCATAAATTGGCTAAATTATAAAACCACAATTAAAAATAATTGTCCGTGTAGTAACAGTGCAGAGTAACAGTGCAGAAGTCTCAAGAAATAGCTCCTCTCAGTGATCCCTCCCTCAGACCGGGGAGTCCGTCTGAAGAGGGGCAAGCTACAGCCTTAGTGTCCTGCAACAGTGTTGCATAAACATTAGAGGCAGGTCTGTTACTGGAGCAGAGGGAAACTGCCACATTATGTCCAAACTGTGTCCCATTCATAAAAATACAAGTAGCTAAGTCCAATCCTAAAGACTCTTACCTCATTAGCCGAAAGTAAAAACCCAAGAATGAAAACTTCTCCAACTGTAGACTACTGCCTTAAACCAGTGTGCTGCAGTACTGTGTTCCAATTTCCCTTCAAGAGAACCTCATTCGGGCATTTTAATAGCCAGGACTCTCTAGAGAAGGAGAGAGGAGGGGGGGTGGAGAACGAACAAGCAAGCTGCTTCTGTCTTCTTCATGAAGACTGCTGGCAAAAGGTGTGACACAGATTTAAGAGGGTCTTCCTACCTCAAATAATTCATTCAAGAAAAATCTTTCACAGATGCACTAAGGAGCATGGGTTTTGGCTAATTCCAGACATAGTCAACTTGATAACCAAGAGTACACATCCCAGGAATCTTTTCCCTTAATACCCTCATGTTAATGGCATGTCAGTACATACCTTTTAAATACGTGCTACGCTCATACTTGTGACTTAAATCTTAAAAAAGAGAAAGAGAAAAGAGTCGTTGTCTAGTCCAGGCACAGCCTGAAAGTACTGTCTACACAGCACACAGGAACCCAAGCAGCTGTCTACACAGCACACAGGAACCCAGAGCAGACACAGTCAGTTTTTAGCCTCCAAACCATTCCTGACTGCCCATCCAGAGTGAGAAACTCCCAAGAACCTACAAGGCACCTGTAAACCGAAGAGCTGAGGTGATCTGGTACCTCGCCTGGAGGTATAGCGCGCCTTAGCAGGCCCGAAAGGCTGAGACTCCGAGGCCTGCAGGAGAGCCCATTCACCGCACGAATGAGGAATTTCCTCCCAAGAATTTGTTCACAGCATAGCAGGGTATGTTTAACTGGCTTAGATTTCTTCGGTGAACTGATCACAAGTTTAATGTCAGTACCTCCCACAGGGCTAGTTATCTGGAGAACTTTTAGGTGTCCAAATGAAGCAGTCTCTAGGCAAGAGAGGGGAACACCCTTTATCTGGTTCGTTTCATTGATCGCATCCCCCAATACATTGAGCCTTTACTTTCCACACAAAATACTAAAACAGCAATCAGAGTTGCCAGTGTTGGGTAGTTCTAACCCTGGCAGAAGAACCTCTACTCAGGGGTTTTGTTTTGTTTTGTTTTGTTTTGTTTTGTTTTTCCCCAAGAACAGTCCAACAACTTCCACAACCTGACATCACCCAGGTTTGTGTTCCCGGGAATTCTGAAGGAGAAATGGCTTAGTTACTCCCTTAGTACAGTGACCCTTGGTGGACAGTCTAACTCCAGGGCAAGCTCCAATTTGAATCTCCACTGAGGCTGATAGGAAGGCAGCTTCCTGAAGATTCTCTGCCAGGAGGAGCCGGACTCCACTGACACCCAGCGTGTGATGCAGTAATCTTAGTCCAGGGAGAAAGCTCAGTGGGAGAGCCTATCACGGAGACCAAGAGCAGCGATACATCGGTAGATCCTGGTGGTAGAAAGTGTGTGTGTTTAGGAGCAGAGGGGAGAGCGGGGGAGGGGACAGAGCAGAGGAATTACTGGAGGGAAAACATAGAAAGGGGGAAGAGAGAAGAGAGGAGGGAGGGATAGAAGCAAGGGAGTGAACCAATACTCAAAGAAAGCTCCCCACATTCTTCCTTGTCTGAGGCAGCAGACATTCCACACTTTCACCACCCACTAACTCACATACTGGCGTGCGGACTCCACGGAGCAGTCAGACATGTTTTATCTGGTCTGTCTCCCTACCCCACAAGATCGCTGAATTAAAGGCTTAAGATTCGAGGTGCAAGTTGCTAGCACGCCCTGTAAGAGCTGGGCCCAGATGCGAGTACCGCTCACTTGTATTTGTGTGGGCAAACAAACTGGAAGTGGTCACCTCTGATCACGAGGCTGGCTCCCCAGATGCAGTGACCACAGACAACTGGGTGGGGACAGACGCAGGTCCGGTGGGAGACAGTGTTTCCTCGGGCGCTGTTTCACACATCTTGTTATTTGAACCACGTAAGAATATTGTCTATCTAAAAGTGGAGTGACTGAGTGGGTAGGAATCTTCTAAAGTAGCAGCAGCAGACACTCGGGTGTGCTCTCATCGGCTGAGAAAGGGAGACACCACAGGTCCGCCTCCCACCGCCCACCCATCCACTCACCTTCCCCTCCCTCTTCTGGTCAAGCCTGAGTTGTTCTTGAGTTCCAGAAGTCATTCTAGTAATTCTTCAGAATTCAGACCAGTGGATCTCAGGCTGTGGATTACAACCCCCTTCGGCAAACCGCTATCTCCAAAGATATTTACATTATTATCCCCACCCCACCCTACCCCCGCAAAACATTTTTATTGGATATTTTATGTATTTCCAGTTCAAATGTTAACCCCTCCCCACCCCCATAATAATGCTATGGACCTGAGGAGCTGTATTAAAGGGTCACAGCATCAGGAAGGTTGGAATCCGCTGGTCTGGACTAACAGGAAGACGCTTTCTGTTCAAGCATTCATCACTGACATTGTCGTGAATCATCCCACACATGACGAGGCAAAACAAGCCAGCATTTATTGGCTTATAGTTCTCTATGGACATTGCCTGCACGCAGAGCAGAATGTCCACACACACACACACACACACACACACACACACACACACACACACACGCCAGGCAGAAGCTGTGGTTCCCAATCCCAGCCATAGTATACCGAAAGCAGAGATTGGTATGCGAATGAAGCTAAATTTAAAAGCCGCCTGCCCGAAAAGTTACATCTGTGGTTCTTACCTTGTGGTTCAGGACCTTTGTCCTTCGGTTGATCAGAGGGGTCTAAAATGTTTTGCTGGAACATGGAACAAACGTAATTGTGTTACCCGGGAAAGCTGACTGAATGCTAGCAATGGATGAACCGTTTACTGTCGTCCAAGTCTAGAGGCTGGGCCTTCCACAGCTTCTTGGGGAATTCCAATTCTACAGATTAAAGCCAGTGAGTGGAATGGTCGGTACATTCACTTAGAGTGGGCAAGAGCCATTCCCACCACAAGAAGGTGGGTGCCCCGTGTGCCTCTTCCCTTAAACACCTTGGCTGCCTTCTCTGAGTTTGGCGACTTTGCCCTTTGTGGGTGACATTCTCCTGGTAGAGGGAGAGAGCCCAGTGAAACTAAGTAAAGCCAAACACCAACGAACACACTCACATAAGATGTTGACCAAGATTGCACAGGCTGGGGCGCTTCTATGTAAATGGTGCTGAGCCTGGTTGCTCTTGTGAAAGACCTGGATTCAGTTCCCACTCCCACCTGGCAGTTCACTGCCGCTTGTAACTCCACCCTCTCCTGCCTTCCACAGGACCCCACATACATATGAGTTCTGCAGTTTGTGCAGGCTTACGCAAGTAAAACATAAATACATCCTTAAAGGAAAATATCATCGAACACATTTTTAGTAGAGCAGGGAATGGACGGCTAGGTGTTTGTTTTCCAGGGCCAGTAGTGAACTGGGCAGGTGTGGTGGCATGGGCACCTGGTGCTGTCTGTATTCTGATGTTAATTCTGTTTCCTCAAGGGGGCTGTCCTGGTCAGGAGTGGATCACATACTCAGGTGATCGCATGTGAACCTTTTCCCCATTTTAACTGGTCAAATAAAGGCTAGAGCCTGTGATTGGGCAGTGGAAGAGAAAGGTGGGACTGGAGGCTTGGGGGTCTGGGGAGTAGGGAACAGGAGAGGAAGAAAACAGAGGAAGAGGAGGTGGAAGGAAGATGGAGCAGAACCACAAGGCCCAGAGGAGCCATAAGTTCTAAGGGGTCTCCTAGCTGGGAAGTAGAGTAGTATAGTGGTGGGTCTGCCCAGTCTGGGTGCGCAGCTTATCAATAGTGTAACTGAGTTGTGTGGCTGTGCACGGGCTTATTGGGGCTGGAGAGTCACTGCAACAAGTACATGTTGCTTCTGCTCCAGTTCGAGGGGTGGTGTGCTGTTATTGTCTTGTGCCATATCCAATAGCCTATGAAGGCGTATCAGTGACTAGAGGGTTTATGTAGGTCATGGGATACAGGCAAATGGCATTGGGAGATCCTTTACACCAATCAGGACAGGGACTTACCAGAAGGGGCACTCTTCTATGACTTTACCATCCCTAGCTGGATATCCTACCCCAGACAGGGTGACAATAATGACAGGGTTTCCTTCTCTCGGCCTCACTTTCTATGCCTTAATAGATACAATCTTTGTTTTCCATGCTATCTTTAATATCAGTGCTTAAATGACAAGTCAAGGAGTTGTCCCCGTGGGCTGATAGCTCCCGTTTAATTTTATGTAAGGAGTCTGATTTACTTCTGTTTAATTCCACAATTTTTTTCTGGGCTCCCAGTGGATAATGCCTCCTCTTTAATTCTATTTAATTTCTAAGTTATTTCGGTCTAATTAACCCATCTGTGCCTCAGTTACCTGTGAGCCTGGTGCTGCTTCTCTCATGGGCCACCCAGACTTGATGTCAACATAAGGGTCTTAATTTTCCTAAGATTTCTTGCTATACAGCTATAAACAAGGAGCAGCTTTTAAAAGCAGTCGAGTTCGAACATCTAAAAGTCTGATGTTTTGCTTTTAAATGGTGGGCCAAATCACAAAGTAAATGTAAGTCTCAAAACACTGGGTTAAAAATTACACACACACACACACACACACACACACACACACACACACACTCCTGGACACTGTGGAACATGCCTAGACACCATCAGAGATGTCTCTGAGGAGAAGGGTATACACCTCATCTGTCAGCAGCTGTAACTGGTGGACAACTTATCAGCCAAGACAGATGTGTGAACAAATGGCTCCTCGGATTTCAAAAACCTAAAAGTTTACATAAATAGACTTCGAACTTTCTATTCCATATATGAGTGCCTTTGTCTGCATGCATGTATACACATCATGTGTATGCATTGCCCACAGAGGCCAGAAGAGGGCGCCAGATGTCCCAGAACTGGAGTTACAGTTACAAAAGGTTGCATGAGGAATTAAACCTAGGTCCTTTGTAAGAGCAACTAGGGTTCTTTTTTTTCTTCTTCTTCTTCTTCTTTTTTTTTTTTGGCACTGGGGACTGAACCCAGGGCCTTGCATTTGCTAGGCAAGTGCTCTACCACTGAGCTAAATCCCCAACCCCACAATCAGGGCTCTTAATGACTGAACTCTCTCCTGAGCCAATAAGCAGAGCATCCCAGGCTCCCGATGCTTGGATAGATTTAAGTCATTCTGCCATTGATGGTGGTCAGTGTCCTCTGGCAAGAGCCACACTCAGATGGCATCTCGCCCTTCGCTGTCTGTTATTTTTCTTTGTTCTGTTCGGTTTCACAGGATAAAGTTCACCAAGAGAGATTCTGACGAGTTCACAGACTTGAGGGACAAGGACCTCAACTGTAACTTGCAAACCTGACACCCCAGACACCTCATTTTCTGCATTTATAACCCAAGCCCGAGAGGAACATAAGGCTGCTCCAAATTGACCCAGCCAGTTACATGGGGACACAGGTGGCAGGTGGTGTGGGAGCCAGGAAAGGGGGTGCTCCCTGAGAGTATGGGTACTTCCTGGGAATGTGGTTATGGCAGAAACTGTGTTCTCTTATACAGTAGAGAACTCTGGCACATTGGATGAGGAACCAGAAACCTTCCTCTGATGTCAACCACAGATGCTCCAGAATGGAGTCTGGCCCTTCGCTTAAAAATTTCATTTCATCTGGACTAACCTTTCCTTCTAAGGGTCAATCCAATTACCCAAGATAAATATCAGTGCCTCCACCAGAGCTCCATCAGTCTCAGGGGAGGGATCTGACAGGGGAGACCGAACAGAGAAGCAGACTCCCAGGGGCTGCTCACCCTTGGCCTCTCGCTTCCACAGTCCTCCCACATCTAGAGGAGTCCTTCATGTACTATTAAGATCAGACTCCTAATTAGCCCTTAAAGACATTTTCACCTCTCCAGTGATAACAATATGGGCGTTGACAGCATCAGGGGCAGTGTTAACTGCTTTCCTCTTCCTCCAGATCGGTCCACTGCACCTCCCCGAGAAGGATAAATGTATACAAACTTGACGGTCAGAGCTGCTGTGAGCCAGGCTCATGATTCTTTGTCCAAACTTATAATCTGCTAGAACTCTAAAATACACACACACAGACATACACACTTACACACAGAGATACACATACATACATACACATATACACACATACACACACATTCACACAGACATACACACACACAGAAACACATGCACAAAGATACACATACACACACATTCACACTCACACGCACATACACACACACTTACACACAGAGACACACATACACACACATTCACACACTCACACACACACAGAGACACACATACATACACACACATTCACATACATACACATATACTTTCACACACACAGAAACAAACATACATACACACACTCACACACACATACATACACACTCAAACACACATACACACACTCACACACATACATACACACATACTCACATACATATACACATTCACACACATACACACACTCTCACACACATAAATACACATACACACCCATACATACAGACACTCACACACACAAACACACACACACACACACAGAATACAACACTGGCAATCAAAAATGATCTTATTTATCCCACTTACTTTCAATGTCTCTATATTTCAGCACTAAAACATTAATGCATTTGAGAAAGAGTATTGCTCCGGGCCCACTGGGAGTATTAATATTCCAAGTACATCTGGCACTGAGTCCTTTAGGTGACAAGCTATGATCATTTAGCAGACAAAGAAAAGCACTGGCTCAGACTAGCAAACCTGAGCCTGAATCCTCTTTCTAGATGCATGGACTTGTCTCTAAGCATGGTGACTCTACCTGTGGAAAGGAGCTGATAATATCTTCCCCATGAGAGGCAAGAAATGGGGCATGCTGGACTAAATGGGTAAGTTACAGCCTCCTGAGAGCTGGCGAGAGGGTGCACTATGTCCTTGCTGTGGAAGTGAGAGGACCCAAGTTCAAGCACCCACTAAAGACTGTGGTAGAAGGTGTCTAATGTCTTTATGATTGTGCATGCAAACACATACATGCACTTGCATACACACACACACACACACACACACACACACACACGTCAAAAAGACAAAAAGGACCCTTCCCCAATATCCAGTGTGCATACAGGGCATCTTTCTTCACCTTATAACTTCTCTGATCTCCAAAGAAGGTATTACAAGACATAATGATCGACACAGACAATGCAGAAAAGATGATCTCACTTCTAATAAAGGAAAAGATAAAAGTAGCGACTCAGAAATACCCTTTGCTTTCAGCCAGGCAGATGCTCGACTATCACTGCAAGCAAAGACTGTGATCCCTCACATAAGTTCCTCCATGCTCCTCTTGGGCTTATCTCTTTTTCTGTGACCAATTAACCAGTTCTAATAATCGGTAATATCCTATCTCCACTGGTCCTGTCCTCCTGGTAAGTGATCTGCTGAAACAATGTGTCCTCCTGGTAAGTGATTGGTTGAAACAATGTTGCCATTGTCAATATATGGCCTCAGAGACTCTACATCCTGCCTCTTCTGTCTGCTTGCCTTCAGAGTTGGGTGCACAGGCCCCACCACACCACAGCCCACAGCAAAGGCCAGGGAGCACTGAGGGGAAAAAATGGATCCATCAGGAACTTGGGCTTCTGTTTTTAAAATATTTTTATAAACCTAAGCACTAAAAGCAAGCTTTTATACTTTTAGTATTCCCACGTATGAAACACGATCACTCCTTTCTTTCTTTTTCTTTTTTGAAAAGCAAGGTACTATCTGCAGTCCCCCAGTCCTGGGAAGATGCTAGGATCTGCTCTCCATGGCTTTCATGAGCCTAGACTCAGGGCACTTTTCTAATCTGTGTCATATTTTCCAACTGCGTCTCTCCACTCATTTCTTGTCTATCATCCACCCAAACATTTGTGAGACCCTTTTCCCAGTTAAACGCTCAGCCAACACAGGGGCACAAAGGTGGGTGGGACACAGCCACAGGTGAGTGAGTAGACAGGCTTTCCATTAACAGTTCATGATTACCTAAAAGAATGTCTTCTTACTACACTATGAAATCACCAGTGAGGAACAAGCCCCACTCTTTAAGAGGATAAGATCCACTCCCTTTCTTGCTAAGAAAGGCAAGAGGAGCATGGGTCTGAATGCTGAGAGCGGAGGGTAAACATGGGAACATAATCAATTCAGCATATCAAGGAGATGATAAATCCAGCTGATGTGAGCCTGACCCTGGATGGAGAGAACGATGCTGGGAACTGCAGCAGTGGATGGCTGTCCAAGAGAGGGGAGTTTAAAGAAATGAAATCATGACAAGACTTCCTGCAGGCAGTGGTCTTCAGCAAAGGCTTAAATGGCTGTGTTAGAATAGCAGTGTGGTCTGATCAGAGAAAACTTCAGGTCACAAGAATAGAATCTCAGGCCTGGGTGGAGACTTAGCATAGCCACTGGGTGTAGTCAATACCTACCCAAGGCACCATTCCTTAGGAAGACAGACCACGACCGCAGAAGCTAGGATCACCTCAAGCCACACTAGGAAGACAGGTGGAATAATTACGTCTTTAATGATGAGAACTTTTCCTTCTCACAATCACACACATGCACGCATGCATGCACACACACACCCGACTGGCATGACTATTCTTGGTTGTCAAATTAATCTGGAATTAACTAAAACCCAAGGCAACTGAGTGGCATACCAGTGAAGGATTTTCTCTTAATTAAATCTTTTGAAGTGGGAAGATCCACTTTTTTTTATTATAGAATAGGGTTTATTTATTCAGGGCATGGGAGAGTGGCTGAGGGAGTGGAGACAGAAAGGCAAAGGCAGGGGGAGAGAATGAGTAGAGGTCGGCCATGAACATGAGGTGCGGGGAGGGGATAGGGAGAAAGAGGGTAAGGAGCCGGAGCAAGAGGAGAAGAGAAGGGAGCTCGAGGCAAGAGAGGGGAAAGATCCACTTTTAATCTGGATCTTATGGGGTGGGAAGACCCACGTTAAATCTGGGCCACACCTTCTGCTGGCAGCCTGTGTAAGGACACGGAAGAAGGAAGCTTGCTCTCTGCCTGCCTGCTCTCACTATCTGGCAAGTCCTTTCCCTCACTGGCTTTAGAGCCTACATCTTCCGGATTCAGGCATACAGTGACAGCTAAGACATCCATGGATGGAAGAAAACTGCTAGATTTTTGGTTCTTCCGTTGGTAGATGTCATTGTTGGACTAGCTGGAGTCACAGCCTGTAAACTACCCTGATAAGTCTTATTTATACATACATATTTTGTTCTATAAGCTCTGTTCCTTTAGAGAGCCCTGACTAATACGGCCACCTTGAGATTTGGCTGTTTACCTTTTTAAGGCATCAGTGAGAAAGCAAGAACTCAGCTAGTTGGTATAGATTTGGGATAAATTGGGATTGATGATTCTATTAGTCAAGGTTCTCTAAAATACAGAATTTATAGAATGAATCCATATGTTTTATAGAAAGAAAGATACATACATACATGCATGCATGCATACATACATGTATAGAAAGGGTATTTATTAGAGTTTCTTACAAGCTGGGGTCCAACTAGTCCAACAATGGCTGCCTATGAATGGAAAGTCTAAGAATCCAGTAGTCCATCAGTCCACAAGGCTGGATGTCCCAGCTGGTCTTCAGTCAATGCTGGAATCCTGAAGAAGTACGCTCTAATGCCTGTGAGGAAATGATGTGTTAGCAAGGTGAGGGCAAGCAGACAAAGAGCATACGTTTCCTTCTTTTGTGTCCTTTATGTGGGCTGCCTGCAGAAGGCTGGAATCAAGGTATGTCTTACCACTTCAGAGACCCAGATTAGTAGCTATTCCAACTTCAAGTTAAGTAAAAGTCCCTCCCAGGTGTGCCCCCTTTTTTATTTTTGGTTTTAGCAAATCCCAGATGTCATCAAGTTGACAACCAAGAATAGCCATCACAGATTGTCTGACAAAAACAACTTAAGGGAGAAAGGTTTATTCTGACCCATAGTTCAAGAGTACTATGGTTCATTATGGCAAGGGAGTGCGGGCTTCAGAAGTTTAAAGCACCTGGTCATACTGCATTGTTGAGCAGGAAAGAGAGATGGTAAAGAATTCCTTGTCTATGTTCAGCCCCCTCTCTTCATTTACAGAGCAGGATTCAGCCAGGGGATGACACCACCCACAGTGGACAGTCTTCCTGTCTCCACAAAATCAAGACAGTTCTCTATGGTCATACCTAGAAGCCCATCCCCTAGATGATCCTCTATTCTGTCAGGCTGACAACACTAACCATGACAGAGAAAGACCAGGGCAGGTTCTCAGAGGAGCAATCACTCCTCCCTGATTCCCAACCACAGAGAATAGTGTTGGGAACCACGTGGGGGATTGTGGCATTATTGATTCTCCTCTTCTCTGGACTTTTCATTAGTACCCACATTCTTGCCCTAATGGGTTCCTCTATCTACCTTTCTTTTATGTGAAATTTGTCGTCAAACAGACCCAACTTTTTCCCTTTGATATTCTGAAACATGGATGGAGCTCTCCGGAGCATCAGCTTGGTCTTCCGTAGTTTTAGGGTTCCTTATTCTTGAACATCCATGAGTCCAGATGCAGACCTTCATTATACGAAAGAGGTTCCCTATAGAAAAGAGACTAGCCTGTGTTCCGCCTGTGTTGATCTGACACAGAAGGACAGCCTCAGAGGAAGCCATGTGCTGTGTGTGTGAACTACGATGAGAAAGACTGAAGCCCATGTGCTGTGGGTGTAGACTACAGTGAGAAAGACTGGTCTCTCCAGGGCTACATCCCCAGGCTCATCTGGGGGCGTTTTGCAGACCCCTTCTCCTACTCTGTTCCAAAGCTTTCTGTTTTAGTTTGTTGTTTGGTTTTTTTAAGCCTCAGGTTTAAATTCGCTCATGCACGTGATCGGAGCACAAGGACCCACAAGAAAGGATCCAGCAACTCTTAATTAGACCTCATTATGTAGAATGTGTATGTGTATAAGCGTGTGTTTATATTCATACATACATTATGGCCAACATCCTGAAATAGACCCACAATCGCACACTTTTCCCTGTAGATATAACATCTGAACTACCCTCCTCTGTAAAGTGGGTTTCTTCATGTTTTAAGATAGGCTACATAGGGAGGCCCCCCTTTCCTCACAGAGAGACTGAACTCAAATCATAACTGATCTTGATAGAAATACAACCACTCATCGTGGAAACCAAGCCAACCACGGTGTGAATCCCCACCTGGTCAATTAAAAGGTCATGTCAGCCACAGAAACCAAGAGGTGAGGGTGGGACCACTGCAGCCATTCACACCTGAAACCTCGGGCCCACCCTTACCCCTTCCTCTGCGCCACACCCTCCCAGGACTCCCGGATGATCCTACCCTTCATACAGAGAGAGAATACGCTAAGCCTCCTGACCTTTTGTTTGTGTTTTTAAGTGTGTCTGTTTTGCTTTTGAGGAAAAAAGGAAAACTACTGAGGTTTCCAAAATTTCTTTGTGGAGACAGGTGGAAGATTAAAAACTCACCCAAGGGGTTGGGGATTTAGCTCAGTGGTAGAGCGCTTGCCTAGCAAGCACAAGGCCCTGGGTTCGGTCCCCAGCTCCGAAAAAAGAAAAAGAAAAAAGAAAAACTCACCCAAGGAGGAAGATTCTTTTTTTTTTCAACCCCATTTTAAAGTCATCGAAGTCAAACCACCCTCGGGTGGAATGAAATGTTTAACTCATTTCCTGTTCTGGGAGTTGGAGGGGAGACTCAATCCTCTAATTCTAATGTCCCCTTCCATCTGGGTTGCTTTCCTGACACTTGGCTTCAGAAAAGACGTCAGAGACTCCCCGGTTTGGAATGAGCCCACACAGCTCTTCTGAGCAGGTTTCGGTCCATATGGACTCTAATGTATTCAGTGCTGTGCTGAGAAGCGGGCTTATGTTCCAGAGCTCAGGCCTCTGCATCCGCGAGAACAAGGCATGAGGTCTTAGCTTCATCCCTCAATAGCTGCGTGGCTGTGTTTAAGCCGTGACTCCTTTGTGCGGGGGGGCGGGGGGGTGACTGCCATCCCCAATGGTACAAATACTGAGTCGGCAAAGCGTGGCTTTTATTGGGGATCAGGGGGATTTGTCATATGGAAAACAACCCTACAGCCCCAGTGGCCTGACCTGTCTCATGCCCCAGGTACAGCTCGGGTTGGTACAGGGGTTCTGGTCTGGGCAATCCTCCCTCACTGACCCAGGCTGCTGCTGTGTCATCTACAGCACCAGTTCTTACCAAGGCAGAGAGAAGGTAGCTCGGGAGATAACATGCTAGGTAGAAAGATCCTCCGCGTGATCTTCTTGCTCACATGTCATTGGCCAAGTCAAATGCTGTGGCCACACCCACCCTCTAGAGAGTAGAGGATGGGGTGGAGCTCAGGAGTAGACCCCTTGACTACGGTATCCAAGGTCCTGGGACAGACCCTGGCTGAGCGTGGGAGGATATAAGGAAGTGGATGATCCCACCCATGCTCAGGAAAGAGACCTTCTTCTGCTCGAAGAGTTGGCGTTCCACTCTCCTTTGCTGGGTAGAAGCACCAAGTTCATACAGTTGCATTTGTCGGTCCTTTGTGACCTTTCTTGTGCTGTTAGAGTTCTTCCCAGAAGCCTTTGCTGTGCCAGGACCTTGAAATGCCTTTCTCTGGCCTTGTCAGACCTAACACGTCCGACTGATCTGTTTCTATGGCTGTGCCATGCTGGTCTGGGCACTATAGCTCCATAGTATAATAGGGTCGCTTGGCTGTGTGGTCTCTTTCATGCTCCCATATAAAATGCAGGGTTACCTTTTCCAGATTCATGAAAAACGTCATTGGAGTTTTGACAGGAGTCATGTTGAGTTTTTCTACAGCATTGATTCTGCCGACTCATCTCTCTTGTCTACTGTCTTCTTCAGTTAATTTCTTCATTGTTTATCTCTAGTTTGTTTGATTGGTTGATGCTGTTGTGAAAGGGTCTCTCTCGGTCTCTCTCGGTCTCTCTCTCTCTCTCTCTCTCTCTTTCTCTTTCTCCCCTCCCCCCAGATTTATTTCTGAGCAACTTTACTTTACTATTGGTGTATAAAAAAAAGCTACTAGTGGGCATAGCGGTACATGCCTTTAATCCCAGCACTTGGGAGGCAGAGGCAGGCAGATCTCTGTGAGTTCAAGGCCAGCCTGGTCTACAAGAGTTCTAGGATAGCCAAAGTACACAGAGAAACCTTGTCTCAGAAATTGTCTCTGAGAGGTTGACTGAGCATCAACAAAATACCTAATGATCCTCACCCCAAATCAGGAGGAATTATTATCAAGAGATGATGGCAGGTTTGAGCTAACACTTATTCTCAATGATGGAATCCTGGGTGTTACACATGGGCAGAAAGAGAGAGACAGAGAGAGGCAGAAACAGAGACAGAGAGAGACAGACAAAGACACAGAGACAGAGACACAGAGACAGACAAAGACACAGAGACAGAGACATAGAGACAGACAGAGACACAGAGACAGAGACAACAGAGACAGACAAAGACACAGAGACATAGAGACAGAAACAGAGAGACAGAGAGGCAGAGACAGAAAGACAGAAACAGACAGAGAGACAGAGAGGCAGAGACAGACAGACAGAGAGACAGAGACAGACTAAAAGGAACTTGCAGTCATGTATGGAACCGTACTTTTCACTATCTGCCACTGTCCTGCAACTGTGCTGTGACCCCTCACCCATGTTATTCCTGATTTACATTTCACAAGAGTAAATCATCTTAATTTCAGTGTCACATGGGATATATCAAACTTCCTTCGTCTTCCGGCCTGTTCCACACACTGCAGTCCAGGCTCGCTCACTCCCTTGGTCAAAATGAGCCACTCCTTTCAAAGAATTGCAATATAACAACAACACAATGTCAGGTCTCCTTAGCGGACGAGGGGTGCCTATTTTAAATAGGCACTCAAACCATATTAATAATGAAGGCTTTCTCTGGCTTTATGGCCTACGAACTCCAGTTAATGACAGCTACCAACCACAAGCCTTCCTCCCTGGTAGATCAACTGCACAGGAGTGTGCACGGCTGTCTGATTTATTGTTTCCATTGCATAGCATCCATTACGGACAAGCTCTACGGATGCCGAGGCACTACCTGTGTGGGACGCCAGGCTGAATAATAGATGGTTGGTGTTAAGAAAGATGATATTTAAGGTCCCACTGGGACAAGGTGGAACACAACCTCTGTAAGAAAGTCTCCTTTTAATGAGCACTGAAGGCCTGACTACATTAAGCTTATGAACACGAGAGGCATAAATCAGACAATCACGAATTATGAACAGAAAGGGATGTATAGGGTTTGAGGGAAACCCGACTATCCAATTGAAAAGGCAAAAGCAATCAAATGCATTAATAGCACAAAATATGACATAGCACCCACCTGTCTTAGGAAATCTCTGTGCTCATCAGAGAACCCGGCAGTATGAGGTGAAGGATACAGAAGACAGTCTGAAGACCCAGGTCCCTAGTTGAGCATGGTTGAGAGGGGATGGGACAAGACAACCAGGAAAGCAATCCTGGGGGCTCTGCACTCTGTCTATAAGTCATCAACCAGCAGGTGCATGGTTTAACACAGGGAGAAAGGTTCCCAGAGAATTCAACTTCTCAGAATATGGAAGAACTGGGGCCACATCTTCACTCCCCGAATGCCAGGAAATAACAATGTATAAAACAGACCTCGTAAGAACTGAGAAGCCTATGCCATGTCTACAACCATCCAGGCCCCATGACATTCCCAATTCCCACAGGATTTTCCCAAGTATGTAAATGAGATCGGCTCTTGTCAAACACACAATCGCAATATGTGGGCTCACCGTGAGGCTGTCTTGGGTGCTGCAGATACCAGCCCGGGTAGAGGGTTACAAACTGCTTTCCAAGGCTGACCTGACGCCCTGCCCTTCCCTTTCTTTTTTTTTTTTTTTTTTTTTTTTTTTAAGGATGAGGTAATCAAGGCACCACAGCTCTGGTGTGGTGGGTGGGGAGGACTACACAGTGCCGTTCTGGGCTTCCCTAAGGAATGGACTGAGTCAGCGAGTGTCTCTGTGCTTGCACATCAGGGCAGTGTGTGTTCATCTGCAGCACGTGCTCTCAGCCTGGTTTCAGACCAGGTGAGCATTCCTCCGAGGCTTTGACCTACTGGCCCCCTGACCTCCTTAATTTAAATGCCTGCTCTCCATCAGCGTACACAGTGGCACCTCTGTTTTCACTTTCTCCATTCATGGCACTGCTCTTTCCTGAGGTCTCACAGCAAGCTAATAATTAAGATGTGGTGACTGGACATGACCCCTTCCAAGACTTGGTCCCTGAGGTAGTTAGGGTTTTACTGCCATGAACAGACACCATGGCCAAGGCAAGTCTTATATGGACAACATTTAATTGGGCTGGTTTATGGGTCCAGAGGTTCAGTTCATTGCCATCAAGGTGGGAACATGGCAGCATCCAGGCAGGCATGGTGCGGGAGGAGCTGAGAGTTCTACATCTTCATCTGAAGGCTGCTAGTGGAAGACTGGCTTCCAGGCAGCTAGGAGGAGGGTCTTAAAGCCCACACCCACAGTGGCAAACCTACTCCAACAAGGCCACACCTACTCCAACAAGGCCACACCTACTCCAACTAGGCCACACCTACTCCAACAAGGCCACGCCTACTCCAACATGGCCATACCTTCTAATAGTGCCACTCCCTGGGCAAAGCATATTCAAACCATCACAATCCCCAAAGCCTTGTAGGGGCCCTCACATTGCAGGGGAATTTCCAGTGAGCTTCTGACACACCCTGGAACCAATGCTATGGCGGCAGGGGTGGGGAGGGTCTTTGCTCAGCGCTGCTGGGTGGAGGAATAGCTGAATAGTTTAGAAATTTGAAGATGATCAATGAAAAATTTTCCATCAGAATAACAGGGGGCTGGAGAGATGGCTCGCTGATTAAGAGAGAGCACTTGCTGCTCTTTCAGAGGATGCAGGTTCAGTTCCCAGCACTGACACCAGGGGGTGCTCACTACTGACTGTAGCTCCAGTCCTAAGGGAGCTGGCTCCTCTCTGGCCTCTGTGCACACTGCACGCACAGGCTGCACATACAAAGGCACACACATAAGATAAAATAAATTACAAGCAGAATGACGGCAAAAGTAAGCCCAGGCCTTTCTGCATTCAGTTACCACGGAGTAGAAGGGTGACCTTTTAGCCCTAGAATTTGCCTTCTGTGTTTCTTGACTTTCACAAAATCTTACACTCGAATATACTAAAGAAAAAAATTTTTGTCCAGGCTATGGTGTCACATACCTTTAACCCCAGCACTTGGGAGCAGCAGCAGGTAGATCTCTGCGAGTTCAAGGCCAGCCTGGTTCACAGAGCCAAGTTCTAGGATAGCCAGAGCTACACAGAGAAACATTGTCTCAAAAACCAAAACAAAGAAACATTCACGATTTTTCTACATCTTGCCCATTTTCTTCAATGTTGGATTTTTTTTAAAGTAATAATAATAAAGGGATTTTTTTTTAAAGAAACATCTTTCAGACAAGCATACTTTTAAAGGTACCTAATGATTGTAAGCCTGTATGTCCCAGCTCCCCACCCCCACCCACTCTGGGGGTGTCGCCCTCTGAGCAGGCCCCTTGCAGAGTAATGGGTAAAAGTCCTTCCTACAGGGAGTAGAAGCCAATGAGCTAGAGAACCGTGAGAACCCAGCCTTTGACCTCTAAAGCTGCAAAGAGAAAGTTCCAGATGTCAAAACCTACTGAGATATTTACTCTTATTAGCATTCCTCCTGTCTCGGACAAATGAAAGCCTAATCAAATTGGTGAGGGCGTTGAAAGACAGACGCCTTTTGTTTCATTTTTAAGGTGTTTGTGTTGCATCCTGGGGACTCGTTCGCAGCGTTCACGTGTGGTCCGTGTTCTGCGGCCCACTCTGAGCCCTTCTGTTATAACTTGCTTTCCTGTGGCTGTAATAAAACACTGACCAAAAGAAACTCAGGGGAGAGCGTGGTTCTGTGGGTTATATCCACCAAGGAGGGAGGTGGAGGCAAAACCTGGAGCCCAGAACTGAAGCAGAGACCGTGGGTCGCTGCTTTACCGCCGGTTTCCACAGCTTGCTTTCTTTTTGTTTTTACTTTCGTACAGGAGTTATGCCTGAGAGTGTATTTCTTTGCACCGCACGCATGCCTGGTGTCCGCAGAGGCCAGAAGAGAGCAGTGGATGGTCTGTGACTGAAATTACAGATGGTTGCGAGCTGCCACAGCGGCGGGGGGAGGGGGTGGGGTGGGAGGGGGGTTTGAACCTATGTTCTCTGGGAGAGTAACCAGTGCCCTTAACTGTTGAACCATCTCTGCAGCCCCTAGGCTGTCTTTCTAAACCGTCTTAGGCCCACTCGCCCAAGAAAGGTACCACCCATAGTGGACTGAGCAATCGCATGCACGCACACACGCATACACACACGCATGCACGCACAGGCCCCCACAAGACATGCCCACAGGCCCATCTGATGAAGGTAACTTCTCAATTGAGCGTCTCTCTTCCCAGGTATGTCTAGGCCTGTGTCGAGTTGACAAAAACTATGGCATATTATTCCTTTGTGTGTTTTGACACATAAATACGTCAATTTAAATAATAACCTTCCCTTTCTTGTTTGTCTCCAATCTCCCTATTAATATCACAATATAAAACACAGTTAAAAGTTCCAGACTTTGACATTTTTTAGCATTTTAAAAATCCAGTGTAATTTAAAAAAAAAAAATCCAAAGCAGGTTACAAACTTCGTTTCTCCAAGAGGGAAGAACCGGGGTACTGTTACAATCAGACCAAGACAAAACTCAAGTCCAATAGTGTAAAAAATCTTGATATCCAATATCTAGCACTTACCAATGATCTCTGGGCTCCAGGAGTCAGAGTTAGATCCTAAGGCAGCTCTGGCCTTCATAACACACACAGCTTGGCTCATTAGCCCAGGCTGGCTCCTCTCCATACCTGCTGCGGCCATGATAGACATCCCATAGTCCCGGTACCTCCAAGACCTTGGGGTCCCTACTGCAACTGAGATGCTCCTTCTCCAATATCCTCTCCTGCCTTCCTCGGGGACTCTGACCCTGCCATGTGGCCCCAAGCCTCAGCTTTTCTCCATAACTTCAATCCTGTGGTTTCCTTGACAGCCGGGGCTATGCTCCACGACTAGTCTCTCAGCGTACCAACCAGCTGCTCTCCATGACACCTTTAATGCCTTCAAAACCAGCATCGCAACAGGAGACTCTCCCACATCGTTTAAGTTCTGCTGATTAAGACACAGCCTTGGCCCCACGCCCCCATCTCCCAGACCACAGCTTCTGTATGCTGACTCTGAAGAAACTGTTCCCAAAAGATTTTAACTCAACGTTGCTGGCTTCTTATCAAGACTTTATCTTTTCTGTTCCGGCTGAGCGGCGTCGACTGTCCAAGTAAAACAGAGGTTTCACTTCCGCAGATTCAAAAATCCAAAACAGCACGAGAACTTCACGTGAATTGCTTGGTGCAGCCTTTGCTTCACCGCGAGACTCCGCAAGCCCGGCCTCCATCCCTGAATCCGTCCCAGCACCGTTCTCCTCCAGGCTCCCCTGGAAAAAGCTCAAAAAGCTTTGAGTGTTCGGTGACTGCTTCACCCCAAAGCTCCAAATGCATCCACGGTTTTCCCAAAACAACATGGTCAGGTCTATCGCAGGGACTTCTCACCAGCTCCTGTTCTAGCTTGCTTCAAAACCGCCTGGGAGCGAAAGCCCGTGGCTTATGTCGTACAGTATTTCACTGAGGGAAGTCGGGGCAAGAGCTCAAGCAGGACTGGGGAGGCAGGAACCGAAGCGGAGATCACAGAGAACCACTGCTTGTTTACCAGCTGGCTTCCTCTGATTGGCTCAGCTACCTTTCTTTTTTTAAGGTTTATTTTTATTATTTTAATTATGTGTATGGAAGTGGGTACATGCACATGAATCCCACAGAGGTCAGAAGTATTAGATACCCCTGGAGCTGCAGTTAAAGGCAGTTGTAAGCTGCCTGGTGTGGGTGCTGGGAATCAAACTCAGGTCCTAAGGAAGAGTAGTACGGCTCTTAACCACTGAGCCACCTCTCCAGCTCCCTCAGCTACCTTTCTTATACAACCCAGGATCTCCTGTCCAGCAGTGTCACCACCCACAGCTTGGGGCTCTCCTCCTACAGCAATTAGCAACTGTCTAGTTAGGGTTTCTATTGCTGTCAAAAGACACCATGAACACAGCAACTCTTATAAAGGAAAACATTTC
The DNA here is from genome assembly GCF_011064425.1 of Rattus rattus. Classification (NCBI taxonomy): domain Eukaryota; kingdom Metazoa; phylum Chordata; class Mammalia; order Rodentia; family Muridae; genus Rattus; species Rattus rattus. The sequence continues at coordinate 79,466,113 of NC_046167.1, forward strand.
ATTGAGACTAGCTAATAATAGTTCAGAGGTTTAGTCCGTTGTCGCCATGGTGGGAAGCATGACCGTGTGCAGGCAGAAGGAGCTGAGAGTTCTAATTCTTGATCCACAGGCAGCAGAAGGAGATTGTGTGCCTCACTGGGTCCAGCTTCAAAATATCAGGCCTCAAAGCCCACCCCCACAGTGACTCACTTCCTCCAACAAGACCACACCTCCTAATAGTGCCACTCCCTATGGGTTAAGCATTCAAAAAGATGAGTTCATGGGGGTCATTCCTATTCAAACCACCACAGGTATTAAGGAAATGTTCCCATAGATACACCAATAAGTCAGGCCCCTGGTTAAGATGTCTTCCTGAGAGAGACAGAGAGAGAGAGAGAGAGAGAGAGAGAGAGAGAGAGAGAGAGAGAGAGAGAGAGAGAGAGAGAGAGATATTTGGGTCAAGTTGACAGGAACTATGATTCCTTTGCTCTTCTTTCAAATATTATAGAAATAAAAGGCCTCAGGGTGGTACCCAGTCCTGGCATTAGCTCACAATGTGTAAGAGGTTCATTGCTTACATATTTTGATTCTGTTTAGTTTTTAAAGAACACTAGTGGGAAGTAGTCTTTAGAACTAATCCTTGAGGGTTCGCTGTCTCCCAAGAGTCCCTGAGACTCTCTAACAGACTATTATTAACTTCTTCTCCGTGGGGTTCCTAATGATCTGCAATTCACTGTCAGTTACAATAACTTGTTTCCTGTAACTAAGAACCATTCCCAGTTTGTTTAAAACTAGATCAGGGGCTGGAGAGATGCTCGTTAATTAAGAGCCCCTGGTGCTCTTGCAGAGAACTGGAGTTTCATTCCCAGCACCCAGGTCATGTGACCCACAACTGTATTTTCGGCTCTCAGAGGCTCTGACCCCTCTGGCCTCCGAGGGACTTGCACTGGTGTGCAAACACCCACACGTAGTCACACCTACCCCTACACATAATGAAAATAGATCCAAAACCCAACCTTTAAAGCTGGAACGGGAGTTCTTGATAATAATCATCATGGATGTATGTTAGCCCCTCATGACTCTTCTGTTGGACGTAATTTCTAGAGAGAACTCAAGAAAGAAATCACATGAGACTTGCACACAACATGTGCATTTTATGCATGTGCTTTTGTTCAAAGAAAAGGTTATCTTTTCTACCAAGGCAGGCCATGACTGGGAGGATAAAAACGGAATTTTAATACCAGAAAAGTAAAAACGGGTTCTGGGTTGTTCCAGGCCTCTGTGAAAATTGGGAGGAACTTACATATTTCAAACACAAAATAAGCTATGCAGAGAGCAAGAAAACGACTTCTGTCTGAGAACAAAAGACTAGAAACGTTCTAACTGCGTCAGCAAGGGAGTGTACAAACCCTTGTGTCACACATTGGCTACCCAGTATTTTCAGTGGTTAGAGCACCGGGAAAGAGAGCAATGAAGAGACACCCCACACGTTCAGCTAGGGAAACAATAGCTTAAGCTTCAGAAACTGGGGCACATGCTGCCAGACAGTGCCTGTCACTATCTGCAAACAGGAGCCTGGAGGCTGTGGATTACACCGGAAGGAGAGAGCAGGTCCCCCAGACTTGAGGGATGAGAAAAGCAAATTTGTTTGAATGCCACCTTTGTTCTTTCATAGCTTTTGAGTTCCGTGCCACGTGTACATCATGCATATTGCCAGAAACGTATTAAAAATCATGTAAAATATAACCCATGATCGAGCGGCCTTAAACCTCAATGAAGAATGTGGCATGGGGCCAGTCATGCAATAATCATTAACTCATTGAACAAAAAGTAATAATTTACTCAGAGTTCAACAGTGGAACCCCCCGCCCCCCAAATGAATCATTCAATAATTTTTTCATTTAAATGATATGTTTTCAAAGAGTGGAAGTCATTTTGGCCCAAATGGACAAGTCTGCTATAGAGAACTTTTCAATCTGGTGGGAAGTCCTAGGATTGGCTTAGAAATCACATGCTTCCTACAGTGGACTTAATAGGGGAATTTAAAAAATTACATTTTTTAAAAGATTTATGTATTTTATGTACGTGTGTCTTCAGACACAGAAGAGGGCATCAGCCCATTACAGATGATTGTGAGCCACCATGTGGTTTCTGGGAACTGAACTCAGGACCTCTAGGAAGAGCAGTCAGTTCTCTTAACCCATGTCTCCAGCCAAAAAGGACATAATTTTAATTATCTAATATTTTGACCATCAAAAACAGGAATTAGGTGCCACTACCAGCTTTTTTTTTTTAATCTTTTGTTCAGACAAATCTATAGATTCAAAAATGACTATCCTATTTTGTTCATATCAAAGTGGATAAAATAACAATTTGGGGTGAATATAGCTCTTAGGCGTTAGGTTTGGGCCAGCAGGTTTGAGGAGCTCTTCTGGCCTACCCACTGTGCTCTCTGCCGAACTCTATGCTCCCAGCTGCTTTAAGGAAATGGCGGACCTTCACTGAGAGGGGCCCGGGAATCTGTGATTTTCTAAGAGACTTTCCAGGAGCCCAGGTTCCTGGACAATAGCAGGAGCCCTAACTCTCCCCAAAGGATGTTTACAGACCTCAAGCTGCCAGACTCCAGGACATCAGGGGACTGCTGCTGCTCCATCCCCTAGATAATGGGGAGGGTAATGGGAAACTTACACGTACCCTCCTTCTCCCTCCTTACCAAGGCTCCCCCCTCCCCTCCCGGCAATGCAAAATCCCCCCTATCCCTGCCACCCACCAGGGAGTCAGAGACAGTCTGACTACAAGCAACCCCAGAGATAACTCATCAATCAGAGGCATACAATCTTCCCCTTGTAAAGTCAAGAGAACTCTGAGCAAAGAGCCACCCCACAGCTGCATGAGCTCTGCATTGGGAACAGAAACCTGAAGAGAGGGTCTGGGAACCAGAGTTCCCTGTCTCCCGGCACGCCTGTGGGCCAGGGCGGCTCCGGCACCCAAGGAGGAAGAGAAAGACTGAAAGGTTTCCCTTTTAGGCCTGCGGTTGGCCATTGCCAGGGGTAGCCAGTGAGTCAGTTAAGGAATGAAGATAATTAATAAATAGCTCTCTGGGACTAGCCATCCGTCTGCCAACCTGGGCCCCTCACCCCCACCCCCGAGGCCGCGCCGGGTGGTGGTGGGAAGGAGTCAATATAGGTTAGGAGGGTAAGAACCTAGACAATCAAGTTTCTTTAGTTCTGGGAACCAAATTGCTTTAGTTTTGGGTTTGTTTGTTTGTTTGTTTGTTTGTTTTTATTGTTGTTTGTCCAAAATGGAACTTTACAAAATGATCTGATCATGTCTGCTGCCCCTGAGAGCTATAAGAGATCCCTTGTTTTGCCTCATGGGCACAAACTCTCCTCAGAGCCCTGCCATGTGGTTGTCTGTCTGTCTGTCTGTCTACAGCACTGATAATGCATTTCTAGTATATCCCATCCCCCAAAAAGGAAAATCTGCCACAATGTCCCCTCTAGACCCAAACCAGACACTGCTCAATAATCGGAAATAAAGAACGCTGCGGGAATCTGGGATTAGAAATCCCTTAGGGTGTACAGGTGCCGCCTGCCGTCCGGGACCTGGGAGGAAGAGAAAGGCTGGCACGGGAGCGCACAGTAACCGAGTCTGGCTTGCTTCCGAATTCTCTCCCGCAGGTACACTGAGACATGTCCACGTTGCATAATCACTGACTATGAACTCAGCTATATTTGCGGCTGTTCTTGGTGTTAATTCTGGTTGGTCTCACACTCCCTCAGATAAGTTCACATCCTCATTAAATAGTCTCAGGACTCTCCTCAGAAATTCAATTTTCCTTTCAGCTAAATTGCTGATTTATCCAGTGTCCCACTTAGGGAACAGGGAGAATTCCCAACAAGTCTCCAAGCATGTCCTACCCCAAACCCATGTGTGTTGCTGTCTGTGTGTGCTCCCTGCAGGAGGAAACCACACTGGGTCACTTTAAAATAATTAAGGCACAAGCAGAGATGATGGAGAAGTGCTTCCTTTTTAACTGTGCTCAGCTCTTAAAGATATATTTATTTATTATATATAAGTGCACTGTCGCTGTCTTCAGACACACCAGAAGAGGGCATCAGATCCCATTACAGATGGTTGTGAGCCACCATGTGGTTGCTGGGAATTGAACTCAGGACCTCTGGAAGAGCAGTCAGTGCTCTTAACCACTGAGCCATCTCTCAGCCTTGCAAAGGGTTTTGATGCAGCCAAGTCTGCTGCACCAAACCGCTTTTTTTTTTTTTTTTTTTGCCTCCCATCTCCCTGATGCCCATGAAGTTTTCAGAGACACCACTGCCAAGACAAGGACTTGTCCATACCCACAGCCCCTAAATGAGATAGGACACTTGAGAGGTTGGGGGTGAGTTTCAGTAATCTAAATCCTGAAGAATAAATGAGCTAGCCAGTGCTTGAAAGAAAGGGTGACTTTCTCAGATTGCCAAACTACTGCAGACTGGAGGATCTCATAATGCTATTCACACATGCATACATGCATGACACACACGCACACACACCATACAAACACACACACACATACACACACAAAATACACACACACAAATACAAACACACACAAAACACACACACATGCACACAAATACACACACACCATACACACACACCATACACACACACAAATTCACACATGCATACATGCATAACACACACACACACCATACAAACACACACACACATACACACACATGCACACACAAATACACACACACAAATATACACACAAACACACACGAATACACACATGTACACACAAATATGCACACACACGATACACACAAATAGACACACATACACAAATATACACACACAAACACACACACAAATACACACATGTACACACACACATACACACACATGCACACACAAATACACACACACAAATATACACACAAACACACACGAATACACACATGTACACACAAATATGCATACACACGATACACACAAATAGACACACATACACAAATATACACACACAAACACACACACAAATACACACATGTACACACAAATATGCACACACACGATACACACACACAAATAGACACACATACACATACACAAATATACACACACAAATATACACAATATACAAACACAAATATACACACAAATACACACATGCACACACAAATACACACACACCATACACACACAAATACACACACACACATACACACACAGAGACACAAATACACACACACAAATAAACACACACACACACACGAGAAAAAATTTAAAGGCACAAATATAAGCAAACACAAGACACAACTATATTCTCACTAGATCAATAGTTATAACACTATTCTTTAATTACCAAAGTTATAAATAATCCCTCCCCAAACAACCCACCTACTGGTATCAGTCTATGACACACACTTCAGATACACCCTGTTAGGCAGTTGCCAGACTTTGTTTGCTGATGCGAAGATAATCATTCCCATGTTTGGTCAGGGGTAGCAGACCTGAGAGTTGAACCCAGGTTCCACCACTGAGCTACACCCACAGCCTGGGGTTCTGAGCTCTGGGCTCAACACTTTCCACAGACTAACCTTGACCTCTCACTTACCGACTCCACTTAAAAACGAGAAGAGGCCCAAAGCCTGGGAAACCATCTCCGGACTCCGTGTCAATGTCCAAGGTGGGGTTTTCTTATACTGATGGGTGCAGTGTGGACTTAGATTTTAAAAAATGAAAGTATGAATATCTTCATACTCAAAGGTTCAAATGAGGGTAGGAGGTGCCTAAAACAACTCCATGCTGCCTGAGTGTAAGCGACCTTTGACTTCAGCGCGTCTCCGCTGTAGCCATTTGCTCCTCCCTCTCCGCCCCTCTGCCCACAGAGGCAGATGATGCCTAGAACCCTGGGGCTGCTAGAATCGGTTCTGTGACCTTTGAACCAGGTGGGATCAGACAGAACATGGTACTGCCTGTTACAGATGAGGCAGACTCCTCAGGCTTGATCCAAGCTTCCAAAGGTGGTGTCTTGTAGGCAGCTTTAAGCTGTCTACTCAGGTGAACGGGAGGACGCTGAGCTTCAGGAAGCCATGCCACAGTGTACAAACGCAAGGTGCCTTGGGCTTCCTTGGCCAGCACCATGGACAGCAGAGCATCCGTCGGGCCCTGTTCCCTGGACCTCTTTATTAGAAGAGACTCTTAGTAATAATCCCCAGAGAACATTAGGACCAGAACCTCACATGCTCAGATGAGGAAGGGGTAGAAGGGGCAGCTGGAGCCTCACTGGCAATTGCCTGAGAGGATGTGGAAGAGAAAAGAGGTCCAGATCCTCCATGAATCCTTTCCCGGGCTTCCCTGTTAAGTATACTCTCTCTCTCAGTCTCAAAGCTCTGCGATGGAGGTCTCACTGCACAGGTCAGACGCTATACCCTGACAGTGCGTGCACGCTCCCCAACACCAAACCCACATGCCGAGATACAATCGCTGTGTGAAGCCTCTAGGAGTCCACGGGTCATGACGTCAAACTATCATAAGTAGAACTCATGCCCTTATCAAAGAGACTCTGGAGTTGGGCTCTCACCCTTCCCCTCAGTGAGGAAACAGTCAGAACGCAATGGCTGCAGGCCGACGGCAGCCCCTGCCTGACACCAGACCACCGGATACCTTGATTGTGGATGTCTCGATAAACAGTGAGAAATCGATTCCTATTGGTTTTCAACTACCTCATTTCCACATTTTGTCATGACACTCCACACCAATCACTTAAGACCAATAACTTCTTACTTACTCCATTGTTTGCTTCCAGCAATACCCCTGGCCAGTTACCCCTGGCTAACTCAAAGTGTTGCCAACTGAGGGTCAGGAACAGAAGTGTCCAAAACAGGTAAAGGTGCTGTAGAAATTTAAAGTCTATCCTAAGACCTAAAAGCAGAAGTCAAGGTTGAACAAAGCCTTTAAACTATAAGTGTCCGGGCAACAAAATCAAACACAAAAGGAGCTAAACCATAAAAAAAAAAAAAAATAGCATCATGGGAACCAAGCAGCCATCAAAAAGAGCCAGGCCACACCCCCTTCAATGAAAAACATCGTTTCTAATGCATGGACCCACAAGATGAGGTGGGGGTATAAGTTTAAAGTCACGGCATTGTTTACAAAACTTAAAATGTAAAGGGAAACCTGTTTTCAGGCAAGGAGAGACCTGGGGGAGCAAAACTCAATGTTTCCCAGAATCAAAGAGGTTTCCTACAGGGACTGGCCACTGTCATCCACACTGTGACCTCTTACCTCAGGACAGCACCATGAATGAGTGAGATTCACAAGGAAGACAAACGAAGAAACACGGACGTCCTGGCCCCACCCAGAACTGCTCTCAGCATCGCCTGCTCCTTGCTGTGAAGAGGGGAGGAGACCTCTCCATGGCCGGTGATCACCTGTGGAAGTATCTGCCTCATTTGCCTGTCTCCGCTCTGCAGGACATTTCCACATGTCCACCTCAGAATGCCACCCAGACACAGTTATGGGCTCTGGGCAGGGAAGCTAAGCCAAGACAGTCGCTGTGCCTCTCGGAAATCTGGAGCTGTTACCGAAGCATCACTGCCAGGATCCTGTCAGCAGATCCTGCTGCCAGTTTGGTTGAGAGTTCCCTATTACCCAAAGGCAAGTTGAGCAATCAACACATTCAAGGGTTCAAGAAGAGGTCACCCAGCTGCCCTGAGACCTAGAGAGTCTAACGCCTACAATTTTCTGTTCCTGACTGTTTTGTTCTATTTTATGACAGGGTCTTACTATATAGACCAGGCTGGTCTTGAACTCGTAGACATCCTCCTGCCTCTGCTCTCCGGGTGCTGGGATTAAAGGTGTGCATCACCATGACAGGCTAAGACTGGGACTTAGCCTGTCCCAACTCAACAAAGGAACATACAACCCATGCCCTGATATTTCATTCCAGCCTGGCTTGAGTTTTACAGATCTGAGGAAGAGGCCAAACCTGACAGACTCTCAGGATGATCTGGCTATCAGTGTGATCTACAAAGATGCCGAGTGTCCTTTGGATTAAGTCTGCTTTGGGGTTTCGCTAGCACTTTCCTTCCCGGATGTCCATGCTTCGATAGGACAGATTCCATTAGATGCTTCCTTTGCACACCTCGCTCGGTCTTGTGATCTCTGCTGAGTGGAAGCCACCCTGACCTCCTTGAAAGTCAGATGAGCTCAGCCTTTCCTGCAGGCCCTAGCTAAAAGGGTGGGTCTCTCGGGTCAGCCAGAATCATCCTTTCCCAAACTCCAAATGGCTCTGCCCCATTAAGCCATTAGTAGGCCAACTCCAGGTTGCTTTCCGAGCACCAGTAATTGCAGTGAGCACGTGAAGATAAGGATGGGAATTGGTATTGATTCTTCCCACTCTGTTTTGTGAAGTGTTCCTTATGCTACAAAGACCCAAGTACAGACTGGCTGCTATACCAATACGCACTCACAAATGTGCTCTACACCCAAAAAATTAATATCACACCCTGAATGCCAACTTTGTACACCTCTAAGTGCAGGTTAGAAAGGGTGATTTTTACCACTTAAGAGAGGCTTTCCAGGGTGCAAGTGGCACAGGTGGGTGTAGGTGGGCACAGGTGGGTGCAGGTGGGCAAAGGTGGCCACAGGTGGATACAGGTGGCCACAGGTGGATACAGGTGGGCACAGGTGGGTGCAGGTGGGCAAAGGTGGCCACAGGTGGATACAGGTGGGCACAGGTGGGTTCAGGTGGGCAAAGGTGGGCACAAGTGGGCACAGGTGGATACAGGTGGGTGCAGGTGGGCACAAGTGGGCACAGGTGGATACAGGTGGGTGCAGGTGGGTACAAGTGGGGCACAGGTGGGCACAAGTGGATACAGGTGGGTGAAAGTGGGTACAGGTGATCTCAGGTGGGCACAAGTGGGCAGAGATGGTACAAGTGGGCACATGTGGGCACAGGTTGGTGAAGTGGGCACAGGTTGGCACATGTGGGCACGGGTTGGCACATGTGGGCACAGGTGAGTGTAAGTGGCACAGGTGGATGCAGGTGGGTACAGGTGGACACAGGTGAGTACAGGTGGGCACAGGTGGGCGCAGGTGGGTGCAAGTGGGTGCAGGTGGGTACAGGTGGGTGCAGGTGGGCAAATTGGGCACAGGTAGATGCAGGTGGGTACAGGTGGACACAGGTGGGTGCACATGGGCACAAGTAGTTCCCACTCGTCCTCTCAGCCAGTTTGAGAAGTGAGAAAACTACACAACCATGAACACTGATTCTTCCTCTGAGGTTGAGGGTTTTCCTCCACAGATATTTTCAGCTATACATTTACAGGAAGTGATGCAATAGGGGTGGGCAATGGCTAATAAACCTGAGAATATTAAAAGTTATATATTTTTGAGATCATCAGTCGTAGTGTTCATTTACAAGAGACTCTGGGTCATACAGAACCAGGAAGAAGCTGTCTTTTCTGTAGTCCTCTTTCAGGGAAAGGGGTGCTTGGTTCAGCCCACCCATGGCGCTATCAGGAGGTGGAGGAACCTTACAGATGAGACCTAAAGGGAGGATAGAAAAAGCACAGCACATTCTCAGAAGGGACAGTGGGGCCCTGCCTCTGCAGCTGACCCCTGGGAGCCATTTAAGCACATGGCTTCCTCAGTTGAGTATTTCTGTATGATATGCCGAACCGCCATAGGGTCCCGAAACAACAACAGGCCATGTGAAGGAGACCCCCAAACCACGAAGAGCGTTCTTCTTCAGAGCGGGGAGTGTGAAGGGGTAGGGAAGGGTTGGGATAAAGTCTTGCTATGTAGCTCAGGCTGGCCTGGGGCTCACTATATAGCTCAGAGTCTGAACTCATGATCTTTCTCCTTCCGCCTCGCAAATTCTAGGCTTGGGGTTGGGGATTTAGCTCAGCGGTAGAGCGCTTGCCTAGAAAGCACAAGGCCCTGGGTTCGGTCCCCAGCTCCAAAAACAAAAACAAAAACAAAAACAAAAAACAAAAAACAAATTCTAGGCTTTAAGGCACATACTATTGTGCCTGGCTCACTTAAGTTATTTAAGTCTGCAATCTTAGGTATTTTGTTACAATAATGGAGACATAACTAACAAAAACAGCCTGCAAAGTAAATTTAAAACAAAACAAAGCAAAACAAAACAAACATAGTGTTCCTGACCGCTTTTCAATGAGTTTTACCTTCCTGCACTCAATTGTGTCTCAGGGCAGGGCGGGGCTATTTCAAACACCTCATGGAGACTGCTTAGGAAATCACTGTTTCCTGTGGGTGGTGTATCAGATGCTTTTCCATCACGTGATAAAGCAACTACAACCAACAGCAACTTGTGGAAGAGTTTGTTTTGGCTTACAATGAGAGAGAGAGAGAGAGAGAGAGAGAGAGAGAGAGAGAGAGAGAGAGAGAGAGAGAGAGAGACTGTAATGGCCAGGGAGGCATGGTAGCAGGAAGCAGAGAGAACACCCTACAGCTACTTCCCTCTGCAAATCTGTGCCACCTCCCTGAGCAGCACCCGCCAACAGGGGACCAAGTCCCCTGTGTCCAAGAAATGGACACAGCCCATTTCTCTTTCAAGCCACCACAGCCTTCCCCCTCTGACTGCTGTGGAGTTAATTCCCTGGGGCTGTCCTCTGAATAGGTATGAGTGAATAACCAGTTTACGTTCTTTCATTCCTAACTCCTTCAGTCAGCAAAAGTTGGTGAGCTTTGTCCCTGTTGTAAATATATCTCTTGTTTGAGCTTTTGCTGCTATGCGAATTCTCATCAAAATGTTAGCACATTCTCTTTCCGTGCATATGAGTGGGCCTGCATGAGCGTATTACACCAAGTGCATGCAAGAGGGCATCTGATCCTCTGGAACTTGAGTTCCAACAATTGTGAGCATCTGCTGGGAAGTAACCCAGGGCCTCCATGAGAGTAGCAAGCACTCCTAGCTGCGCAGACCTCTCCGGAGCCCCGTGATTATGAATCCCCTCGCTGACAGATGTTTGGGCTGTGACTAATCTGGAGCTCCTATGTCAGTGCCTTCCTCCATGCCAACGACAGGAACTCTTGTTTCACTCAGCACTACTCCACGAAGGAATTCACACAATTCAACAGCAGTAAACTAGAGGGACAAAGAATTAGAATAAAAGCAGATTTTAATGCCTCTGTGAATAAGCCAGTATGCCGCCTTCTGGCTCTGTATGGCTACAATAATTGGGTTTTGAGACAGAGACCAAGCTTCCTGGAAGTCAAACCAAAAGGAAAACAAAGTGAGTTATGTAACACTCAATCAGGAAGAGGAAGCCAAGCCACTGCTAGCAATAAGTTCCAAGAAAAGTCTCCGTGTTCGGTTCCACGGTACGAGTTGTTGTGAGACAGAATTCAGCATTCCGGGAGGCAGCTCGGTAAGAAATGCACTCTGGGCTCTAAATCATGATAATGTAGAGTCCCATAAGACAATGACACACCCAGAAGTTAAACAATGTCAGTTAGTGGTGTGTGTGTGTGTGTGTGTGTGTGTGTGTGTGTGTGTGTATGTGCTTGCATGTATGTCTGTCTGTGTGTATGTGTGTATGTGTGTGCACATGTGCACATACATGCATGTGTGTGCATGTGTGCGTGCATGTATGTGTGATTGTGTGTGTACATGTGTGTACATGTATGTATGCATGTGTGTCTGTGTGTCTGTGCACATTTGCATGCGTGTATGTCTGTGTATACATACACATGCAAGCACACACATGTGTGCATATGTGTGTGCCCATGTGTGAGTATATGTATGTGTTTGTGCCTGTGTGCATGTCTGGGTACCTGTGTGTGTGCATGTGTATGTCCATGTGTTTGCACATGTGTGTGTACATGCATGTGTGTGTGCCCACACTCGCATCATATATGTATATGACAAGAAACAAAACTCCCTGGAAGAGGGAAGTGACCAGAAAGAGGGACAGTGCTGGGACCAATAAGAGCAGATACAACAGTACCTAGGCATGAAGACATCATACCAAAACCCATTGTATCCTGTGCCAACCTGAAATCATTGATCTTTTAAGCCTCAGATTGTGTTGCTCCAAAATCCAAGGCTGTCTACCACACCCCTATATTTTCGTATGTAGCCCTGGGTTCTTAGTGTCTTTGGCTTCCACCAATAAAGCCACCCTGAAAAACTCGAGCCCTCATAAATACTACCTACAAACAAAGTGGCCCAAGGTGGCTTCCTAGGAACATTGTTACATTGTGTTCTGTTGTCATTGACAACCCTGAAAAACGTCCCAGTCTTTACTCCTAATAAGGGTAAAAATGAACGAGGGTCCCCATTACACGATTCTTACTAGCACTTAATTGCCTGTGCCTGCTGGGATGCAGACACCCCCACCCCCACCCCCACCCTCACCCCCACCCCAAGGCCTTCTGCAAAGGGAGACTAGCCAAGGCCACACCACTCCTCTGAAACTTTCCTGATTGGAGGTGTTTTATTACTCATATAATTTTAATAGCATCTGGGTGATTATCGCAGGGGCCTGATACAACCTAAGTGGATTCTAAGGGCAGTACAAGTAGCTCCCTTTAAATTTTTAAGCAGAATCGAAGTTCACAAAAAGCACATGCTTCGGTGACAGCGAGATAGAAGTGGAGACAGTTTAGCAAGGCAGCCGAGTTCTTACTCCAGGGACACTGGGACCCCAACAACTGCAAAACTCATTGCTCAGTGACTGTCTACAGTGAGGGCTGTAACATTTTCTAACTTACAAGCCGTTGTCTGGGACTTTTGTAGGGAAAATGAACCAAGAAAATATTCTGGTTTTCTTAAACAAGAAGCCAACCAAAAGCAACAGGGGAGGAAACATACTAACTCAGACATGAGGACGGACCCTGTGATACCGAGTAGATGTGGTTTAACCACCACAGTGGAGGAGGCTTAGTGTCAGCGTTCACTGGCAGGAAATGAGTTTTGTTAAATGCACAAGTACTGCTAACACGTTAGTAACCAAACCATAAATCCTTCCCAGTAAGCCGTCAGACGTGGTCTATCAGCAGCGTTCCACACAATGATGAAGCCGCTGCTGGTACAATAGGAGGCTGGGAACAGAATCCCTCCCAAATCCAGATGCTTGGACTCTTGAGAATTTTCCCTGGTAGAATGCCCAGCTGTGGAACAGTGAGACATCTTGAGAAAGGCAGGGCTGAGGGAAGAGGGCCCTGAGCAGAATTATGTTCTAATTTTTTTTCTTGTTATGAGAGAGAGAGAGAGAGAGAGAGAGAGAGAGAGAGAGAGAGAGAGACTGTAAGGCGGAGGGAGAGGACCTAGATGTGTGACATAGCACATATGTGGGGTCGGAGACAACTTTCAGGAGGCAGTTCTCTCTTCCCAGGGTCCAGGGATCGAACGCAGATTTTCAGGCGTGAGCAGCAAGCTCTTCTACCCGCTAAGCCATATTGTAGCCCTCAATAAATCCTGAAGTTTACTAAGACACAGTAATACTCTTTTGACTGTGGCCAGTGAAGTATTTGCACGCCTTGCACTGGCAATGACGGTCTCTGAACAGTTAATCTCAGTGCCCTGTTCCTCGGCTCCTTGCTGGCGCATGCCGAAGGAGGCTGTGGCCTCTCTGAGTTCTTGCGGCTTTTCCTCCCTTCGGCTCCCAGTCAAACACGCTCCACCCTGCAGATTCACAGCCCAGAGTTGGGGGCCACCCTCTCTCCCAAAAGGCTATCTGCCTTAGTCTTGGAGAAACTCCGAAGGTTTTCTCTGTTAATGCATTTCATGTTTTGTCAGCATGCGTGAGTGCACCGGGTGCCATGCAGTTCCCAAAGGGGCCAGGAGGGGGCGTTGGTCCCCTGGAACTGAGTAACATGATTGTGAGCCACCATGTGGTTGCTAGGAATCAAACTCACGTCTTCTGGAAGAGCAGCCAGTGTTCTTAACCACTGAGCCATCTCCCCAGACCCAGAGATTATTTTTAAGATAAAAACCTTTTCAGACATCTTGAATTGATGTACACACCCGCTCCAGGTTTCCTGCTCTCCTCCTGATTCGCCCGCTGACTGACTGGAAACGCCGACCATGATGGCACCAGTCTCGGTGTTTCTGTGATTAAACTATCCGCAGGTCATCAGCATTGGCGACAGATTAAAAGCTTTAGACAGGTTAAGGACAGGTTAAGGCTTTAAGATCAAAAGATACGGTCTCCCCGAAGGAATTCTGCCTTAAGACTACAAGACTCCCCTTATCCGGGGTTTATGTTAGAAGCAACTCAGGGCCTATTTGGAACCATGCACAGTGACGAATCTGCCCTGTGTTTTCTGTCTTGTATGCACCCCTATGAGACAGTTTAATTTGCAAGTTAGACATAATAAAAAGTAAAAATAACAAGTAAAAAAAAAGAACAAAAAAAATAGAACAATTATGAAAATACATCCCATAATAGAGTCTTCCAAGCATCAGGAGTTGGAGCTTAAAGTAGGGCCCTCAGCTCCTCCTCCTCCACACGACATCACTTCCAGCCAAGGGAAATGAAGCTTTGTTCTGCTGTGCGCACCCTGGGTGACACACTCACTCACCACATGACACACTGGATCACCAGGTGACACACCAACTCACCGTGTGACACAAGATCAATCACGGGTCCCAACCCCCAAAGCTAAAAGCCAACATAAGCCCCGTGTCTTCACCGCTGACCCTCTGACTGTGGAAGCACCGGAAGTGGGTGCCGTCCTCTCAGTCTGGTTTCTTTCTGACTCACCGGTCCAGTCCCCAGCTCCCCTCTATTGGATTTGGGGCCTTTTCTGTTTTTAGGAAAATAAGGGTCACCTGAGCACAGTCCCTGTAACATCACAACAGAATGGAGACGATGGAAAAAGACTTGTGTCCTAGGCAGGAAGGAGGAGGACAGCAAGAGATACCATCCCATCCTCAGAGCGGAGTGACAGGTAACATAAAAAGTTACGGTGTGTAGGACTTCCCATTTAATGTTTTCTGTCTGTGTGTGGTGGATAACTTCATGCAGAAAGGGGGACCACCACACAGCTTCAACTCCTGCCCAACATCTACCTAACCTGGCCCAGGACTGAGATTTCATGCTTAGAAGATCCCCACAGTTCCCTGAGCCAGGCCCAACACAGCCACATTCCTTTGTACTCTGTCACAGATGACTGATCCAGAATAGGGTACTCCTGGGTTAGCCATCTTGAAAGAGGAATCTCGAGGCGTGTGCTAAAGTTTTATCTTTTAATATTTCACAAGGGAGGGACTTTGAAGTCCTATAGTTATCGTTATAAAAAAATAATATGGTGAGGCCCATGCCAAGGTACGCCCCTGAGAACTTATGCCGTGCAACAGATCCGGGGTGAAGGGGGCATTGTTGGGGGAAGGGAGGGGATGAGAGCCTGGGAAGGGGAACAGTGAGCCAGGAGGGCAGAGGAGAAGGGAGAGGGGTGATGGCCTGGAGAAGGGGTAGAGTCAGACAAATGGAGGGTTAGACAGGCAAACAGACTGGGGCAGAGTCGTGAGAGCAGAGAAGGGAGGAGGGCTCACAGAAGGACAGAAAGGGGGAGGGGGAGAAAGAGAGAGAGAGATGGAAGGAGAGAGGGAGGGAGAGGGGGAGAGGGGGAGAGAGAGAGACGGGAAGAGGGAGTTGGAGTGGCAGGCAGTCCTTTTATACCCAGCCCACACCAGGCACACCTGACAGAGGTGGCAGGTGATGACGTAAGCCATTATGAGGTCCCTGGGAGGAGGCTAGTGGAATCACCTGTGAGCTAGCTAACGGTTATTGCTATAACTAATATCATTTCCTCTGTTTTCAAACTGACTGATAATTTTAAACAAACTGCCTGGCTATTTGATGGTTAGCCAACACCGGGTTTGGAACGTGTGATCATTCTGCCACGGGGGAAAGTTTACATCCCAAGGTGCTGCACACAGAGGTGGTATTTTCTTGGGCTCTGGTTGGGAGAGGATTCTAGATTTTAGAAATCTAAACCCCCAAGTAACGGTATAAAGTTAAAAAAGTATAATCCTACAGGGGGGGAAAATGTCCCACAAATTTCCAAATATTTCTTTTTCAAAACACTCTTGTATTTCTAAATACTTGGATCTAAATGCTCCAGGCCCCTGATTAGAAAGGGATGTTTTCTTCTAAATTCTTGCCTGCTAATCAGAAACAAACAAGCAGCATACAGTCTCCCTCATTCCCAGCGGAAGGGTAATCACGATTACCAAGTCATTTGGTGGTGTGGCTATTGACCAGAAAATCAAACTAATGAGACCACACCACCCACAATGTATGTTCTCAGGGTCAGCCATCCACAGCCATTATTGGAGGCTTTCGTGGGAAGGACTGTCAGCCAAGAGAAGCTGCCTGAAAACCCTTTAAAGAACTGGTCATACTAGGTCCTGGTGCCCCACCAGTGACTACCGAAGGAAAATTGTTCCCTCTCTCTCGGGTCATCAAAAAGACCAAAATGTCACAGAAAAACATGGCAGAAATGAAGGTCCCAGCACCTGTCAGTCTCCTGGGGACTGAGCATAAATTCCCAATGACTGTGTCTCACATGCATCCACGTCCCAAAATGTCCCCACTGGAGACCTTGACCCTGAGGGGCTTCTCCATCCCTTACAGAACCCTGAAGTTCTTGTCTCTGTCTGTTCTTGTCCAGTCCCTGTTGTGGATGCTGTAGGAAAGGAGCCCAGTCCCGTGGATGAAGAAACGGTGTGCGTCTTCAAGGTGCACACCAATGTGTGCCATCAACTAGAGCCAGCCTAAAAGTTAACCAGACATCAGGGAGCAGGTCTGCAATTCCAGCACTCAGCCCGTCAGACCTCTGAGGCAACAGATCACAACTTCAAGGCCCGCCTGAGCTTCACAGAAAGTTCCAGGCCAGTCTAGACATAAATAAATAAATAAATAAATAAATAAATAAATAAATAAATAAATAAATAAATAAGAAAGAAAAGTTTTCAGGAAGGGATGGGGTGTGGCTCAGTGGTAGAACTGCCGCCGTAGTCAAAGCCCCAGATTTAACGCCCAGCATCTCACAAAACTTAACAAAACACCAGTCTCTCATGAGACTGAAGAGACGAGTGCAGAGATCCGATGCAAAGCCCTGGGCTTTCAGCTCCTGTAGAACAGTTTGTCTGAGTCCTTACTGTGGGTGAAAGTTGTTCCCTGTCACAAAACATGAACAAGGCAGGTCCTTCACCCTCTCCAGGCTTCTGTCTGGTGGAGCTGACAGCAAAATAGACTGAGTAATTTTTGCTTAACTGGGAAAGACAGTCCTGTAGAAACCCACAGGCGGAAATGAATTTGAGAAAGAGAGGTGAAATTTAGCTTGGGCATTTCCCCCTCAAAAGTCGAAAGGCAGTTAAGTTCAGGGGTCTTTGGAAGTTGAAGAGAAAAACAATCATATAGGTGCCAGATGCGATGGTACAAGCCTGTGTGACCTTGGTATTCCAGAAGCTGAAGCAGGGGGAGCACAATGCCACACCAGCCTGGGCTTCCTGAGCCCCCAGCGGTGTGGCAACTTACAGACTCAGAAGCCCGAACTGTGATCCCCATTTTCTTCTAGTCTGAAGTGATGGAAATTTCTTGCTCATTGTTAGAGGCTGGGAAGTGGAGGCCACACATGAACAGAGCCTCTTCCCAGATCATAGCTGGCTTCTCTCTGTCCTTGTCTAGTAGACAGGACAAGCTTCCTCCCTGGGTTCTCTTTTACAAGAAAGTAAATTCCATTCATGAAGGTTTCACACTTATGATCTAACTCCCTCTCCCCAAGGAGCCTCAGATAGTTATTATTGGGCTCTGAAACCTCCCCGGAAAGTTCATCTGTTGAAAGATTAGTCTACAATGTAGCAGCAGTCGGGGCGGGGCTTTAACCTGTTATTTGCTCCTGGGAGCTGTGGTCAGGAATGGAAACCTCACTCCTCTGGGAGAGCAGTACACACTCCCAGCTGCTGAGCTGCCTTTCTATGAGAGTCTGACTCACAGGATGAACAGGATTAGAGGCACACATTTTGGAGTGGAAATGGACAAAACCCAACACCAGGCACTTAGAGGAAGCAGCGGGGAGTAGCCAAGATCCCCTTCCTTAGAAACCTGTGCTGAGGGCTCAAGAGCCAGAATTTGAGGGACCTGAGGATGGGAAATTGTTAAATGAGTGTGAGGCTTGGTGTCTAGAGCCTCCCTTCAGACAATTACGCCAGAGCACCCGCGTCTCCCACCTGTGGCACTAGAAAGTCATTCTGCGGTTTTTGGACTGGAGATTCCTCCAAAGTCCCAGAACCAACCCCACAGCGGACGGACATGCTGAATACCGCGATACTATAACCTCCAACTCAGAACCAACGTGAACTCTGTCTCCCTGGGGTGGAGACAAGGCTCAGTGTTCAAGGCACTTGTCGCTCTCGCAGAAGACCAAGGTTCAGCTCCTCGCATCAGCATGGTAGCCCACAATCGTCTGTAACTCCAGTTCCTGGGATCCAGGTCCCCTCTGGTCTCTGCAAGGACAAGGCACACATGTGTGGTGCGTACACATAAAATAAATCTTCATACAAACCCTTCATCTCTTAGGTTTGCAGGGGTGAATCGTCCTGATAACAGGAAAGGTAATTGAGGCAGAAGATAGGGCTCAACACTTAAGAGTGACTGCTGTTCTATCAGAGCATAGGAGTTTACGGGAGTCCAGGTACATATGATTACAGGTACATACAATTACAGGTACATACAATTACCAAGTTCAGGTACATACAATTACCAAGTTCAGGTACATACAATTACAGGTATATACAATTACAGGTACATACAATTACCAAATTCAGGTACATACAATTACAGGTACATACAATTACCAAGTTCAGGTACATACAATTACCAAATTCAGGTACATAGAATTACCAAGTTCAGGTACATACAATTACCAAGTTCAGGTACATACAATTACAGGTACATACAATTACAGGTACATACAATTACAGGTACATACAATTACAGGTACATACAATTACAGTTATGAACCAACTGCAACGCCCACTCCAAGGAATCTAACTCCCTCTTCTGGCCATCACACGCATGCAACCTTCACACAC